>NC_091155.1:16530591-16663091 GCF_040958095.1 Procambarus clarkii
GGCATTTTTTCCCCCCCTGATAGTTCCCTCCCTCCAAGGAATACGTCAGACAAATGTGGGAATGCAATCCCAAGGGCACCGCAACTTCCGCCTACAGTTCCTCTTACAGGAGCAGTACCATGATGGGGGAGACACGTCAACTGCTCGACACGAAACAATCAGAACAACACACAATGTCACAATCTTCTTTAGATACAGAAGTTCACATATAAGAAGCAACAAAATTATATATTACAACAGCAATAACTATATTTACTACTACAGACATTTCTACTAATACTACTAGTACTATCATTACAACTACTACTGATAATACTTCAACTATAAAATAATTCTCAAATTAAAAATTTACAATGCAAATAATAATATATTTAATAAATAAATTAATAACTCAAAAGCAAAAAATTGGTAATATGGCACAGTAGCGTTCTGAGAACAAAATTATCTGAAATCTGAATCCATTTAAGAACAATTTGTCTTCACTCTCTAGTTATTTTGTATCTTAAGAAGTAAAGGTACTGATTGAATGCTAGTAAATGTTTAAAATATTATATTAGAGTAGTAAAGTTATCTTTTATAGGATGAATTAACGATGAAACGAGAAAGTTTTACAATATTAAGAAAGCAGAACCAAGACAAAATAATTATTAACTCGGCCAAACAAGCTGACTTGTTTGGTGAATCGAGGCTGTTAGGTGCCTCGATGTTGATTGACGCAGGATTGATTGATTGATTGGTGAAGATTAAGCCACCTAAAGGTGGCACGGGCATGAATAGCCCATAAGTGGTGGCCCTTTTGAGCCATTACCCGTATCAATAGCTGATACTGGAGATATGTGGAGGTGCGACTGCACCCTGCGTGACGGGAGATGTCTGCCCCTGTGGACGCAGGATTGTTGTTGTTGTTGTTATAGATTTAGCTACTCGGAACAAGTTCCAAGTAGCACGGGCTATGGTGAGCCCGTAACTTACCTGGCACAGAAGCGGGGCAAGTAGCACAGGCTATGGTGAGCCCGTCCGCAGGATTGCCTTGATTAAGCTTTTATACCCTGTCCAGCTTCGAGGTGGTGCATACAGACCAAGGTCACAGGACCCCTTTGTCCAGGTCCTGTCCAACTGAGTAATTGTGTTGTCGTTTATAATTTAATGGAGAAGGTTTGTCGTTTCTCTTCCCCGGCGCTGTGTCGTTAAAGGAGGGGATAATTACTTTTAGGTGTGTGTTTTGTGGTTGTCTGGGGTGAAGGTGAGCGCTGGAGGTCTTGGTAGTTGGTTGCGGTGGTGGGGAAAGCTACACTTCTTTAGGCGGGTTGATGACCAAACCTCACATCGCAAAATGGAGAAACGTGAGAGAGATAATGGTCCGTCTGGACCATTATCAAGTCGAAACGACGTCTGGACCGAAACGTTGTTGTTTCTCCATTTTCTGCTGTGTGGTTTGGTCATCATGTCTTCAGCCCCGTTATTGGGACTCGTCTAGTCTGCTTTAGGAAGGAAAGGGAAAGCGCCAAGCCATTACGACTATATAGCACCCAACCCGTTCTCGCACTTTCTTATAGTCAATATTGGCTTATTAAATAAGTGCATATGTGATACTAATTTATTGTGAATATTTTAGTTTACCTTGAAAAGCTTTATAGAAAACACCGACCTTACCTAACCTTCTTAGTATCTTAAGATAAGCATCTTATTGCTTCGTAATTACAATTATTATTTAACCTATACCTATAATAGGTTATGTAATAATTGTAATTAAGAAACAATAAGATCCTTATCTTAACATACTAAGAAGGTTAGGTAAGGTCGGTGTTTTCTATAAAGCTTTTCAAGGTAAACTAAAATATTCACAATGAATTAGTATGTCACATATGCACTTATTTAATAAGCCAATATTGACTATAAGAAAGTGCGAGAACGGGTTGCACTGGGAAGCGGTTAGGATTTGGGATGGGATGGGAGGAATGAAATTGTGCCCTACCACTTGGACGGTCGGGGATTGAACGCCGACCTGCATGACGCGAGATCTTCGCTCTACCATCCAGCCCAAGTGGTTGGGCATCTGCTTTAGGGTTAGGGGTGTTTATAGCCGTTCATTGGTTTATGGTAGTTGCAGATGATCATTGTGGAGAAGGTTGTTAAGGGGTGTTGTAGCTGTTAGGGAAAGTTGACATTAGCTATGAGAGTGATTGTTGGAGAAAGATGGGAATTATTAAATGAATAAATCCACAAGGGCCGTGACGAGGATTCGAACCTGCGTCCGGGAGCATCCCAGACACTGCCTTAATTGATTGAGCTACGACAGGGTTAAAAGGGTTGAAACCGAAGTTCTACTGAACTTACTGGATCCTGTAGCCTCTCCGAGGCACAAACAGTTTGTGCCTCGGAGAGGCTACGGGACCCAGTAAGATCAGTAGAACTTCGGTTTCAACCCTTTTAACCCTGTCGTAGCTCAGTCGATTAAGGCAGTGTCTGGGATGCTCCCGGACGCAGGTTCGAATCCTCGCCACGGCCCTTGTGGATTTGTTCATTTGATGCATCACGTTAGTGTGATCTCTGTGTGTGATGGGAATTATTGGTTGCTGATGGCAGTGGTTTTGGTGATGCCGCAGACAAATGAATGGTTTTCATTTGGCGACCCGTCTATATCTATACCCGTCTAAGGTATATACCTTAGTCTATATAAGAAATACTGTCTATATATCTGCCTGTCTGTTTGGCTGCTGACGTTTAGAGACCAGGGGGCCAGATTCACGAAGCAGTTACACAAGCACTTACGAACGTGTACACCTTTCCTCAATCTTTGACGGCTTTGGTTACATTTATTAAACAGTTTACAAGCATGAAAACATCCCAATCAACTGTTGTTATTGTTATAAACAGCCTCCTGGTGCTTCGGAGCTCATTAACTGTTTAATAGTCGTAAACAAAGCCGCCAAAGATTGAGAAAAGATGGACAGGTTCGTAAGTGCTTGTGTAACTGCTTCGTGAATCTGGCCCCAGACGCTTGGTGCTAGTATTACCAAATCTTGCAGGGTGATTGTTCTGGGGAATGGAACGGACATAGGGTGATCGGGGTCGGTACTATTGGGCCTTTTAAGAGGGGGGGTTGGGCCCTAGACGTTACCCTTCTCCCACCCATATAATCTTAGCCAACTACTTTGTCTGTCTACATCGCTAATGAAGGAGGAATTACTGCATTTTCATTGAACCTAAACAAAGAAATTACACTTTCCTTGCCAAACTTTGTTACACAATATGAAAGGTGTTTATGGTGCACATGCAGAAGGAAGGCTGAGGAACTAATTCACAAGTGGAGTGATGCAGCATCCTCCTCCTCCCTCCCTGCAGAAATCAGCAGGGAACAGCTCCTGCGACATGATGACAGAAGAATTAGGATAACAAGAGCACTGTCTAGTGATGACGAATATGGGGAACCAATCACAGCCCAAGAAGTAAGGGGCGCTATGAAAAAGGGTAAAAGTACAGCACCTGGTGAAGATGGCGTCACCTACGACATACTCAATGCACTGTGTGAAGTGTCTGGGAATCCACTACTCCACCTGTTTAACAAGTCATTCCTAAGTGGAGTGTTGCCCACACAATGGAAACACGCAATAATTATTCCCATACCGAAGCCCAATGACCCTGGTAATTACAGATCTATCAGCCTCGTGTCATGCACTTCCAAGATGCTTGAAAGGATCATCCTAAACCGACTGTTGCACAAAATAGGCAGGTTAGGGGAGGGGGTCAATGGATTTGTTAAAGGACGGAGCACAGCAAATTGTATAGTTAATTACTTGGCTAATGACACGGCTAGGTACTCTGTATTTGTTGACATCAAAGGAGCCTTCGACAAAGCACAGGGGATTGCGATCCTGGACGAGCTTGCATACATGGGTGTCAAGGGGAGACTCATGAAATGGGTTGAAGACTACCTCACAGGAAGGAAAGCCAAGGTTTGCTTCAATGGAGCAGTCTCCAGAACAATGAATATGGAACTCGGGACCCCCAAGGCGGAGTCTTAAGCCCTACACTATTCAATGTACTTATGAACGCCATTGCAAATATTGATTTTCCGGAAGTAACACAACAAGTGGGATATGCAGATGATGTCCTAATACAAGCTCCCACCTTGGGAAAAATTGAACAGTCCATTGAACTCCTCGGAAGGAAATGTATTCACAAACAAGACGAAGGCATACTCCCATCACAAGCGGAGAGCAAATGAAGAACTGCAAATTAATGGTGTAACACTTGAATGGGTTGACCACTATCGGTACCTTGGCGTCACTGTCGGCTCTAACAAGGGAAAGAAAGAGGAGCTCAATCAACTCATAGGAACATGCAAAAGTCGACTCAGGGCACTGAAAGCTATGACCTGGAATGGACATGGAGCCTCTATTGCCGTGCTCAAAATGATGTACACAGCCTATGTGCGCTTCGTCATAGACTATGCCGCACCAGTACTGTGCACCTACTCCCAAAGCGATATGAAAAGGCTTGAAAGCATTCAAAATGAAGCCATGACAATCATTCTTGGAGTCCCAAGAACTGCCAAAACGTCTAATCTACGAGAGGAGTTGTCCCTTCCCAGTGTTAAAAGCAGAATTCAGGAGCTGAATGCTAAGCTTGCAATTAGGATAGCCAGAGATCCCCATTACAATGATATTGCCAAGAAAAAACTGAGCTCTGTGCTACTTTCAGGGGGAAACAGGAGAAGCAAAAAATGGCATCACAGAGCAGTCTGCTACCTTGAAGAGCTTCACCTGCTTGAGCAAGCCCGTGAGCTCCTGCCTGTAGAGAGGTTACCTCCCTGGGAGGATGACTCATGCAAGATCATCATCAATGAAATGGCAATGAAAAAATCCAACATGATACCACAAGAAATGAGGCACAAGTATCTCGAGGACATTTATAAAGAAGCCGGAGATGAACTAGATCAAATCTACACTGACGGGTCATCTAATCCTATCAATGGCAGGGCTGGTGCAGCATACACGGTAATCAAGGATAATATCTTCCAACGCAGAAATGAAGAAAAAGCACGTATTGAGAACTATGCCTCTTCAACGCAAGCAGAGCTAACTGCCATTGTTATGGCGTTAAGGTTTCTTGAACGGAACACTAATGGTGCAGTGATTTGCACCGATTCAAAAGCAGCACTGCAAAGCCTAAGTAAAAATCAGGCAGAAAATCTTGCAATAGTCGCTGAAATCAAGAGAGCTGTGAGAGTACTTACCAATCAGGGAAGAGTCATCAAGTTTCTGTGGATCCCCTCCCATGTTGGAATATGTGGAAATGAACGAGCAGATGTGCTGGCTGCTGAAGGCGCTGAAGGAGACCATATTGAATACTTCATACCCAAGACTCAACTACAAATTAGAGGTATTATCAGGCAACATCACCGTGACAAGGTAACTGAGGAAAGGAGGATAGAAGCACAACCAGTGAATCTGTACGATTGGTACAACATGGTTGCAGCTGGCAATCCCAATCAGTATGGCCGAAGAGGAGGACGACGAGGGAGAGAATCTGTAATAGCGAGAATCCGTCTTGGATACAAATATCCATGGAGATTTGGAATGGAAAACAACAGTTGATCAGCGAAGTTGCAGAATCTGTGGTGAGAGTGATGGGACACCGCCTTGACCCACTATCTACGTGAATGTGAACACCTGAGAGACATTAGGAATAACAGTAGAATAATAAACCCCACATTGTTTGAGTTAGGAAAACACTATTTGTCAAATATTGATACTGTTCTTAAAAGATTTCCCCATTTTGCACCCCGCAAGATAACGTAAGCTTTTAAGGGTTGATAAATGTTAATCTTCTTGTTTGAGGAGCTGTTCACTTGAGACAGTTAAGCAAGTCCCAGCTGTGTCTGGGTACAAGTGACAGGATGAACAACCCAGCGGGTTTTCTTCCTATTGGGGAGTGTTGTACATGCTGCTATGGCGGTATGTTCACTCACAAGATGAGTGGCGCTGCCCAATAAACTCGCCCCTCGGGGCAAAATTTAAATTTAATTTAATCGCTAATGGCTGAACCAATCCTCCTCAAAAATTCATTAAAAATGAAATTTTCTACGTGATTAAATGTTAGTTTGTCTTATGTAGATTATTACTTATTGCCGAAGACAAAGTATATTGAAGATAGTTACAGTGATGAAAGAGAAAATGAAAGGTGAATAGTTGGTGAAGGGTAGGGAAGGTGGTGAAGGGTAGGGAAGGTGGTGAAGGGTAGGGAAGGTGGTGAAGGGTAGGGTAGGTGGTGAAGGGTAGGGTAGGTGGTGAAGGGTAGGGAAGGTGGTGAAGGGTAGGGAAGTTGGTGAAGGGTAGGGAAGGTGGTGAAGGGTAGGGTAGGTGGTGAAGGGTAGGGTAGGTGGTGAAGGGTAGGGAAGGTGGGTGAAGGGTAGGGAAGGTGGTGAAGGGTAGGGAAGGTTGGTGAAGGGTAGGGTAGGTGGTGAAGGGTAGGGTAGGTGGTGAAGGGTAGGGAAGGTGGTGAAGGGTAGGGAAGTTGGTGAAGGGTAGAGAAGGTGGTGAAGGGTAGGGTAGGTGGTGAAGGGTAGGGTAGGTGGTGAAGGGTAGGGAAGGTGGTGAAGGGTAGGGTAGGTGGTGAAGGGTAGGGAAGGTGGTGAAGGGTAGGGTAGGTGATGAAGGGTAGGGTAGGTGGTGAAGGGTAGGGAAGGTGGTGAAGGGTAGGGTAGGTGGTGAAGGGTAGGGAAGGTGGTGAAGGGTAGGGTAGGTGGTGAAGGGTAGGGAAGGTGGTGAAGGGTAGGGAAGTTGGTGAAGGGTAGGGAAGGTGGTGAAGGGTAGGGAAGGTGGTGAAGGGGTAGGGAAGGTGGTGAAGGGTAGGGAAGGTGGTGAAGGGTAGGGTAGGTGGTGAAGGGTAGGGAAGGTGGTGAAGGGTAGGGGTAGGTGGTGAAGGGTAGGGTAGGTGGTGAAGGGTAGGGAAGGTGGTGAAGGGTAGGGAAGTTGGTGAAGGGTAGGGAAGGTGGTGAAGGGTAGGGAAGGTGGTGAAGGGTAGGGTAGGTGGTGAAGGGTAGGGTAGGTGGTGAAGGGTAGGGAAGGTGGTGAAGGGTAGGGAAGTTGGTGAAGGGTAGGGAAGGTGGTGAAGGGTAGGGAAGGTGGTGAAGGGTTAGGGTAGGTGGTGAAGGGGTAGGGTAGGTGGTGAAGGGTAGGGAAGGTGGTGAAGGGTAGGGTAGGTGGTGAAGGGTAGGGAAGGTGGTGAAGGGTAGGGTAGGTGGTGAAGGGTAGGGAAGGTGGTGAAGGGTAGGGAAGTTGGTGAAGGGTAGGGAAGGTGGTGAAGGGTAGGGAAGGTGGTGAAGGGTAGGGAAGGTGGTGAAGGGTAGGGAAGGTGGTGAAGGGTAGGGAAGGTGGTGAAGGGTAGGGTAGGTGGTGAAGTGTAGGGTAGGTGGTGAAGGGTAGGGAAGGTGGTGAAGGGTAGGGAAGTTGGTGAAGGGTAGGGAAGGTGGTGAAGGGTAGGGAAGGTGGTGAAGGGTAGGATAGGTGGTGAAGGGTAGGGTAGGTGGTGAAGGGTAGGGAAGGTGGTGAAGGGTAGGGAAGGTGGTGAAGGGTAGGGTAGGTGGTGAAGGGTAGGGAAGGTGGTGAAGGGTAGGAAGGTGGTGAAGGGTTAGGGTAGGTGGTGAAGGGTAGGGTAGGTGGTGAAGGGTAGAGAAGGTGGTGAAGGGTAGGGAAGTTGGTGATGGGTAGGGAAGGTGGTGAAGGGTAGGGAAGGTGGTGAAGGGTAGGATAGGTGGTGAAGGGTAGGGTAGGTGGTGAAGGGTAGGGAAGGTGCATGGTGAAGGGTAGGGAAGGTGGTGAAGGGTAGGGTAGGTGGTGAAGGGTAGGGTAGGTGGTGAAGGGTAGGGAAGGTGGTGAAGGGTAGGGAAGGTGGTGAAGGGTAGGAAAGGTGGTGAAGGGTAGGGAAGGTGGTGAAGGGTAGGGTAGGTGGTGAAGGGTAGGGTAGGTGGTGAAGGGTAGGGAAGGTGGTGAAGGGTAGGGAAGTTGGTGAAGGGTAGGGAAGGTGGTGAAGGGTAGGGAAGGTGGTGAAGGGTTAGGATAGGTGGTGAAGGGTAGGGTAGGTGGTGAAGGGTAGGGAAGGTGCATGGTGAAGGGTAGGGAAGGTGGTGAAGGGTAGGGTAGGTGGTGAAGGGTAGGGTAGGTGGTGAAGGGTAGGGAAGGTGGTGAAGGGTAGGGAAGGTGGTGAAGGGTAGGAAAGGTGGTGAAGGGTAGGGAAGGTGGTGAAGGGTAGGGTATGTGGTGAAGGGTAGGGTAGGTGGTGAAGGGTAGGGAAGGTGGTGAAGGGTAGGGAAGGTGGTAAAGGGTAGGGAAGGTGGTGAAGGGTAGGGAAGGTGGTGAAGGGTAGGAAAGATGGTGAAGGGTAGGGAAAGTGGTGAAGGGTAGGAAAGATGGTGAAGGGTAGGGAAGGTGGTGAAGGGTAGGGAAGGTGGTGAAGGGTAGGGAAGGTGGTGAAGGGTAGGGAAGGTGGTGAAGGGTAGGAAAGATGGTGAAGGGTAGGGAAGGTGGTGAAGGGTAGGGAAAGTGGTGAAGGGTAGGGAAGGTGGTGAAGGGTAGGAAAGATGGTGAAGGGTAGGGAAAGTGGTGAAGGGTAGGAAAGATGGTGAAGGGTAGGGAAGGTGGTGAAGGGTAGGGTAGGTGGTGAAGGGTAGGGAAAGTGGGGAAGGGTAGGGATGGTGGTGAAGGGGAAGGGAAGGTGGTGAAGGGTTGGGAAGGTGATGAAGGGTAGGGAAGGTGGTGAAGGGTAGGGAAGGAGGTGAAGGGTAGGGAAAGTGGTGAAGGGTAGGGAAGGTGGTGAAGGGTAGGGAAGGAGGTGAAGGGTAGGGAAGGTGGTGAAGGGTAGGGTAGGTGGTGAAGGGTAGGGGTAGGTGGTGAAGGGCAGGGGAAGGTGGTGAAGGGTAGGGAAGGTGGTGAAGGGTAGGGAAGGTGGTGAAGGGTAGGGAAGGTGGTAAAGGGTAGGGAAGGTGGTGAAGGGTAGGGAAAGTGGTGAAGGGTAGGAAAGATGGTGAAGGGTAGGGAAGGTGGTGAAGGGTAGGGAAGGTGGTGAAGGGTAAGGAAGGTGGTGAAGGGTAGGGAAAGTGGTGAAGGGTAGGAAAGATGGTGAAGGGTAGGGAAGGTGGTGAAGGGTAGGGAAAGTGGTGAAGGGTAGGGAAGGTAGTGAAGGGTAGGGAAGGTGGTAAAGGGTAGGGAAGGTGGTGAAGGGTAGGGAAGGTGGTGAAGGGTAGGAAAGATGGTGAAGGGTAGGGAAAGTGGTGAAGGGTAGGGATGGTGGTGAAGGGGAAGGGAAGGTGGTGAAGGGTAGGGAAGGTAGTGAAGGGTAGGGAAAGTGGTGAAGGGTAGGGAAGGTGCTGAAGGGTAGGGAAGGTGGTGAAAGGGAAGGGAAGGTGGTGAAGGGTAGGGAAGGTGCTGAAGGGTAGGGAAGATGGTGAAGGGTAGGGAAGGTGGTGAAGGGTAGGAAAGGTGCTGAAGGGTAGGGAAGGTGTTGAAGGGTAGGGAAGGTGGTGAAGGGGAAGGGAAGGTGGTGAAGGGTAGGGATGGTGGTGAAGGGTAGGGAAGGTGCTGAAGGGTAGGGAAGGTGGTGAAGGGTAGGGAAGGTGGTGAAGGGTAGGGAAGGTGCTGAAGGGTAGGGAAGGTGGTGAAGGGTAGGGAAGTTGGTGAAGGGTAGGGAAGGTGGTGAAGGGTAGGGAAGGTGGTGAAGGGTAGGGTAGGTGGTGAAGGGTAGGGTAGGTGGTGAAGGGTAGGGAAGGTGGTGAAGGGTAGGGTAGGTGGTGAAGGGTTGGGAAGGTGGTGAAGGGTAGGGTAGGTGGTGAAGGGTAGGGAAGGTGGTGAAGGGTAGGGAAGTTGGTGAAGGGTAGGGAAGGTGGTGAAGGGTAGGGAAGGTGGTGAAGGGTAGGGAAGGTGGTGAAGGGTAGGGAAGGTGGTGAAGGGTAGGGAAGGTGGTGAAGGGTAGGGTAGGTGGTGAAGTGTAGGGTAGGTGGTGAAGGGTAGGGAAGGTGGTGAAGGGTAGGGAAGTTGGTGAAGGGTAGGGAAGGTGGTGAAGGGTAGGGAAGGTGGTGAAGGGTAGGATAGGTGGTGAAGGGTAGGGTAGGTGGTGAAGGGTAGGGAAGGTGGTGAAGGGTAGGGAAGGTGGTGAAGGGTAGGGTAGGTGGTGAAGGGTAGGGAAGGTGGTGAAGGGTAGGGAAGGTGGTGAAGGGTAGGGTAGGTGGTGAAGGGTAGGGTAGGTGGTGAAGGGTAGGGAAGGTGGTGAAGGGTAGGGAAGTTGGTGATGGGTAGGGAAGGTGGTGAAGGGTAGGGAAGGTGGTGAAGGGTAGGATAGGTGGTGAAGGGTAGGGTAGGTGGTGAAGGGTAGGGAAGGTGCATGGTGAAGGGTAGGGAAGGTGGTGAAGGGTAGGGTAGGTGGTGAAGGGTAGGGTAGGTGGTGAAGGGTAGGGAAGGTGGTGAAGGGTAGGGAAGGTGGTGAAGGGTAGGAAAGGTGGTGAAGGGTAGGGAAGGTGGTGAAGGGTAGGGTAGGTGGTGAAGGGTAGGGTAGGTGGTGAAGGGTAGGGAAGGTGGTGAAGGGTAGGGAAGTTGGTGAAGGGTAGGGAAGGTGGTGAAGGGTAGGGAAGGTGGTGAAGGGTAGGATAGGTGGTGAAGGGTAGGGTAGGTGGTGAAGGGTAGGGAAGGTGCATGGTGAAGGGTAGGGAAGGTGGTGAAGGGTAGGGTAGGTGGTGAAGGGTAGGGTAGGTGGTGAAGGGTAGGGAAGGTGGTGAAGGGTAGGGAAGGTGGTGAAGGGTAGGAAAGGTGGTGAAGGGTAGGGAAGGTGGTGAAGGGTAGGGTATGTGGTGAAGGGTAGGGTAGGTGGTGAAGGGTAGGGAAGGTGGTGAAGGGTAGGGAAGGTGGTAAAGGGTAGGGAAGGTGGTGAAGGGTAGGGAAGGTGGTGAAGGGTAGGAAAGATGGTGAAGGGTAGGGAAAGTGGTGAAGGGTAGGAAAGATGGTGAAGGGTAGGGAAGGTGGTGAAGGGTAGGGAAGGTGGTGAAGGGTAGGGAAGGTGGTGAAGGGTAGGGAAGGTGGTGAAGGGTAGGAAAGATGGTGAAGGGTAGGGAAGGTGGTGAAGGGTAGGGAAAGTGGTGAAGGGTAGGGAAGGTGGTGAAGGGTAGGAAAGATGGTGAAGGGTAGGGAAAGTGGTGAAGGGTAGGAAAGATGGTGAAGGGTAGGGAAGGTGGTGAAGGGTAGGGTAGGTGGTGAAGGGTAGGGAAAGTGGGGAAGGGTAGGGATGGTGGTGAAGGGGAAGGGAAGGTGGTGAAGGGTTGGGAAGGTGATGAAGGGTAGGGAAGGTGGTGAAGGGTAGGGAAGGAGGTGAAGGGTAGGGAAAGTGGTGAAGGGTAGGAAGGTGGTGAAGGGTAGGGAAGGAGGTGAAGGGTAGGGAAGGTGGTGAAGGGTAGGGTAGGTGGTGAAGGGTAGGGTAGGTGGTGAAGGGCAGGGAAGGTGGTGAAGGGTAGGGAAGGTGGTGAAGGGTAGGGAAGGTGGTGAAGGGTAGGGAAGGTGGTAAAGGGTAGGGAAGGTGGTGAAGGGTAGGGAAAGTGGTGAAGGGTAGGAAAGATGGTGAAGGGTAGGGAAGGTGGTGAAGGGTAGGGAAGGTGGTGAAGGGTAGGGAAGGTGGTGAAGGGTAGGGAAAGTGGTGAAGGGTAGGAAAGATGGTGAAGGGTAGGGAAGGTGGTGAAGGGTAGGGAAAGTGGTGAAGGGTAGGGAAGGTAGTGAAGGGTAGGGAAGGTGGTAAAGGGTAGGGAAGGTGGTGAAGGGTAGGGAAGGTGGTGAAGGGTAGGAAAGATGGTGAAGGGTAGGGAAAGTGGTGAAGGGTAGGGATGGTGGTGAAGGGGAAGGGAAGGTGGTGAAGGGTAGGGAAGGTAGTGAAGGGTAGGGAAAGTGGTGAAGGGTAGGGAAGGTGCTGAAGGGTAGGGAAGGTGGTGAAAGGGAAGGGAAGGTGGTGAAGGGTAGGGAAGGTGCTGAAGGGTAGGGAAGATGGTGAAGGGTAGGGAAGGTGGTGAAGGGTAGGAAAGGTGCTGAAGGGTAGGGAAGGTGTTGAAGGGTAGGGAAGGTGGTGAAGGGGAAGGGAAGGTGGTGAAGGGTAGGGATGGTGGTGAAGGGTAGGGAAGGTGCTGAAGGGTAGGGAAGGTGGTGAAGGGTAGGGAAGGTGGTGAAGGGTAGGGAAGGTGCTGAAGGGTAGGGAAGGTGGTGAAGGGTAGGGAAGGTGGTGAAGGGTAGGGAAGGTGGTGAAGGGGAAGGGAAGGTGGTGAAGGGTAGGGAAGGTGGTGAAGGGTAGGGAAGGTGGTGAAGGGTAGGGAAGGTGGTGAAAGGTAGGGAAGGTGGTGAAGGGGAAGGGAAGGTGGTGAAGGGTAGGGAAGATGAAGATGCTTTGTGAAGGTGGTGAAAGAGTGATTATGTAGGCAAGATTGTGAACATTGTTGGAGCTGATGGTGTTTATTGTGGAGATGGTGGTTGATGGTAACCATGTTCGTTGTTGGAGAACATGATGTTCATGTATATATATATATATATATATATATATATATATATATATATATATATATATATATATATATATATATATATATATATATATATATATATATAAAAACCTAGAAGGGGTACCACCTCTGGTGCAAATGTAGGGACCCATAGCCTCGGAGAAGAAAATAAAGAGTACTCAGAGAAGACCTTGTGGATCCTCACTGAACACTTTGATATTTTCTTCTCCTACCACCCCTATTCTTTTGTTAAGTGTGTATATTTATCTAACTTTATTTGAAAATGTCATTACACGAAAAAAGTTACAATATTGATTACATACAGGGTACAAGGCTGCTTGTCATAAGTTGAATAGCTCCTCCAGCTCCTCAGATGGCGGGCAGGAACCATGGATGCAGTGAGCATTTCCTCTCTGGATTGCCACACTAAGGCGCTGAAAAAGAAAACTGGCAGCTCTGGGGTCTCTAGTTGTTTCGATTAGCTTAGACCCCAACTCCTTTAAAAAGCTAGCAGCACTTTTACCCCAGGCACCAAGCGTCTCTGAGGCAATGGGGACAAAATTGTAGTGGTGCTCAAGGTCTCTGTATTTACGTGACTTGGCCGCTTCCCGGTGATTGGCAGCTCCTCCTGCTTGTGTAGCACTGAAATCAACATAGGTATTGGCTAAAGTTGAAACGCAAGTGTAGTCCCACACCAACTGTCTACCATTCTTCCAGGGGTTCACCGTAATTCCGTCTGGGCGACCGACAGGCTCATCAGAGTTGCGGGACATTAGGTAACGGGGCTCTCTCTCTGCTGGACAACCGGCTGTGGTAAGGCTTCTCTTAATAATCTCATTAACCTCGCCGTGTCTTGCATGCCATCCTCCGGTCCTTTGGCAAAGAAGGCCATGCCGTCCATATCTGTCGGCCTCTGCCTCGCCGCAAATACACCTGTATTCGGTGTGGATTGGGGCAGCTAGGCGGAGAGCCACGGCAATTCGGAGGGCCTGCGGTGTGAGACGGGTGCCGGTTGCTGACATTGGGGTTGCTAATAAGAAATCACCTGCATGGGGAGCTGCTACAGCTCTAAGTCGGGCAGTGTCATGTGGTGTCGTCGCAGCTTCTAGCAAAGTTGCAGCTTCTTGGTCGGCAATGGGGCGATCCCAGCTGGATTGCTTATGGGCTTCAGAAGGCGGTGGTTGGGGTGCTGGTCCTGCGAGAGAGACCCATTTGGTTGTGCAGTCTGTGAAGCTGGGATCATGCACCCCTGCCTGTTGAAATAGGTGCTCAGGTAGGATTTCCTTCACCAGGTTGTCAGACCCCACTGAAGAGGACAGGAATGCTGGTACAGCAATTTGTGTTGCTGTGCGCACGCCAAGGCCCCCGAGTCTGACAGGAAGGGAGGCCTGTTTCCACTGTGAGTCGCTGAGGGAAAGATTGAGGGCTTTTTCTAGTGTTGATTTCAGCAAGCTGTCATACTCTTCTAATTTAATATTGTTGAAAGATGGCGAACATCTTAGAAAGTAGGTCAGCCTGGGAAGGGACAAGCATCTGGTGATGAGGTAAAGTGCATCATGAGCATCGATGTCTTCAATCCTCTCGTTCATCCTCTTCAGGTCAGTGATCTTCTTACCAAGGACCCCGTCGATGGCATTCCTTCCAAGAGGAGCACCTAGGAGTGTGCTGTCCTCAGGGTTGGTTGTATGAATGTCAGGCAAAACAACCTTTATTTGCTCTATTATGTGCTGGTTGGTGGAGGTTATTTCGCACTTGGAAGGGTTCAGGGTGAGGCCTAGGCTTGCTCCTTGCTCCTGGATTATTCTTATGTCGTCCAAGAGTGAGGCTGGGGAGCCGGCTACAGTACCATCATCCAAAAATATATCATATATCATATATCAAATATATCATATATCAATATATCAAATATCATCATATATATATCATATATCATATATATATCATCATATATATATATACAAATATCATCATATATCAAATATATCATATATCAATATATCAAATATCATATATATATATATATATATATATATATATATATATATCCGAGGTCAGAAAATTCTTGAACCCCCTTTTGTACAGTCTGTGGCTGAGTGATTATAGTACTGGCCTCCTAAAGTATAGTACAGTACAACCAGGTCCTGGCTGACCGGGTTCGAATCCTTCAGGGGTCAAACGTTTTCTGATGCATGTTGGTTTGGGGACCATTCAAGCTTGATGCACAGTTGATGCTCATGCGCCCGTAGCATGTTGAGGTACAACACACACACAAACACACACACACACACACACACACACACACACACACACACACACACACACACACACACACACACACACACACACACACAAAGTTCAAAGGTTCAAAGGTTTGCCACCAGACTAGTATCCGAGCTGAGAGGTATGAGCTACGAGGAGAGACTACGGGAATTGAACCTCACTTCGTTGGAAGACAGAAGAGTTAGGGGGGACATGATCACCACATTCAAGATTCTCAAGGGAATCGACAGGGTTGATAAAGACAGGCTATTTAACACAAGGGGCACACGCACAAGGGGACACAGGTGGAAACTGAGTGCCCAAATGAGCCACAGAGATATTAGAAAGAACTTTTTTAGTGTCAGAGTGGTTGACAAATGGAATGCATTAGGAAGCAATGTGGTGGAGGCTGACTCCATACACAGTGTCAAGTGTAGATATGATAGAGCCCAATAGGCTCAGGAACCTGTACGCCTGTTGATTGACGGTTAAGAGGCGGGACCAAAGAGCCAGAGCTCAACCCCCGCAAGCACAACTAGGTGAGTACAACTAGGTGAGTACACACACACGCGCACACACCCACACGCACACACACACACACACACACACACACACACACACACACACACACACACACACACACACACACACACACACACACACACACACACACACACACACACACACACACAGTCCTTGGTGTGTGTCAGTCCTTGGACCTATACTGTTTCTGATATACGTAAATGATCTCCCGGAGGGTATAGAATTGTTTCTCTCAATGTTTGCTGATGATGCAAAAATTATGAGGAGGATTGAAACTGAGGACGATAGTAGGAGGCTACAAGATGATCTAGACAGACTGAGTGAATGGTCCAACAAATGGCTGTTGAAGTTCAACCCGAGTAAATGCAAAGTAATGAAACTAGGCAGTGGAAATAGGAGGCCAGACACATAATACAGAATAGGAGATAAAGTACTTAATGAAACAGACAGAGAGAAAGATCTAGGAGTTGATATCACACCAAACCTGTCTCCTGAAGCCCACATAAAGAGAATAACGTCTGCGGCATATGCGAGGCTGGCTAACATCAGAACAGCTTTCAGGAACCTGTGTAAGGAATCATTCAGAATCTTGTACACCACATATGTAAGACCAATCCTGGAGTATGCGGCCCCAGCATGGAGCCCGTACCTTGTCAAGCACAAGACGAAGTTGGAAAAAGTCCAAAGGTATGCTACTAGACTAGCCCAGAACTAAGAGGCATGAGTTACGAGGAAAGGCTGCGGGAAATGCACCCTACGACACTGGAAGACAGAAGAGTAAGGGGGAACATGATCACAACCTACAAAATCCTCAGGGGAATCGACTGGGTAAACAAAGATAAACTATTCAACACTGGTGGGACGCGAACAAGGGGACACAGGTGGAAACTGAGTACTCACATGAGCCACAGGGACGTAAGAAGGAACTTTTTCAGTGTCAGAGTAGTTAACGGATGGAATGCATTAGGCAGTGATGTGGTGGAGGCTGACTCCATACACAGTTTCAAATGTAGATATGATAGAGCCCAATAGGCTCAGGAACCTGTACACCAGTTGATTGACGGTTGAGAGGCGGGACCAAGGCGCCAAAGCTTAACCCCCGCAAACACAACTAGGGGAGTACACACACACACACTCAAACACACACACACGACATAAGTGAGTATAAAACACATGCTAATCATTCGTGGATAAGTAGTCAGCAGACAGCCGAATGGTCCCAGGTTATAACCCCAAGCAGGGCGAGACCTGTGAGCACATTTTCGTACACCTGATTCTTCTGATCACCTAGTAGTAAATAGGTACCTAGGAATAGGTAGCTATTGTGGGGTGCATCCTGTTAAAAGTTAGTCGTAGGCCTAGGGAGTGTTCGATAAATCTGCTAGGACTCCTGACCCCGACAATATGAAACCATTGCATTAAATTAGTCAAGTAAACCTGAACAAAGACCCTCACATATGTATTTTAAATACCTGTTGTAGAAGAAGAAAATATATGAGGCCCTTTTGATGGATTCATTATATTAAGTTTCTAGTTTGACTAATCTGTTGAAAGTTTCCTTAGGTCTTTCCTTAGGTTCATTATTAAACTCAAGAAGAAGGATATGAAAAAAATTATCATAATATTATCATTTATTGTCTGTCAAAGTTTTTAACAATTCTCATTGCTTCCTCGGATAGTTTATTATATAAGTTTATTAAATACAGAATTTAAAACATATTTTGTCCCTAAATGTTACATCAAATCACTGTTAAAATATAAATATTATGATATTACCATAATATTACTTCTATCGATGAACAATTAATATTAAAAAGCTAATTTTTATATAAAGAAAGTTAAATATTTTACGTTTCATAAATAAAAATATCTATTATTAATTTAAATTACTCATAAATCTTCAGAGTTGTCCTAGACGTCATGGTTTATATTAGAGTCCCTTTCTTGTGAATTATCCGACGTAACCAACGTTGACAGGAATGAACTTTCCACGGAAGCCAAGATTTCCACCACGATTCCCAGCGTAGCTTTTGTAGCCTCGAAGGTATCCTGCGGGAACAAAGATGGACCGTCCACGAGCACCGCTGAGAGCAGACGCACCGAAGATTCGTTTTCCATTGATGGACCCTCCAAAGCCACTCTTGGAGCTGCCAGGGAAGCCGTAGGGGCTTGCAGCAATCCCCTTCACGCCAGCAAAGCCACTTCGAAGACCACCAAGCCCACCGGAAGATTTTCCAAAGGAATCTATAGAGCCTTGGAGTCCTCCTCGGAAGCCACCAAGTCTACGTGAAGAGCCTACGAAGCCGTTTGACAAACCGTTCTTCACGCCAAATGAGCTGCCGAAGGAGTTGGCATTGATGCCGAAGGACTTGTCAAAGGAATGATCTTTAGC
Organism: Procambarus clarkii; assembly: GCF_040958095.1. NCBI lineage: Eukaryota > Metazoa > Arthropoda > Malacostraca > Decapoda > Cambaridae > Procambarus > Procambarus clarkii. Next base: position 16,548,312 of record NC_091155.1, read on the forward strand.
GCTGAAAGAGCCGTCGAAGGAGTTAACTTTGGCGTCGTAAGGATTTGCTGAGTTTCCTTTAACACCGAATGAACCGCCAAAGGAGTTAGCTTTGAAACCGTAAGGGTTGTTCGCGTTATCTTTAACACCTAAGGAGCTGTCGAAGGTGTTATCTTTCACACCAAAAGTGTTACCAAACGAGTTAGCTTTGACACCGTAAGGGTTGTTTGAGTTATCTTTGACGCCTAAGGAGCTGTCGAAGGTGTTATCTTTCACACCAAAAGTGTTACCAAATGAGCTACCTTGAACACCGTAAGGGTTGTTTGAGTTATCTTTGACGCCCAAGAAACTGTCGAAGGAGTTATCTTTGACACCATGAGAGCTGCCGAATGAATTAGATTTGACACTGTAAGGGTTGTTTGAGTTATCTTTGACGCCTAAGAAACTGTCGAAGGAGTTATCTTTGACACCATGAGCGCTGCTGAATGAATTAGATTTGACACTATAGATACTGCCTAACGAGCTATCTTTGACGCTGGAAGAACTGCCGAAGGAGTTACCGTTAACACCATATAGGCTGCCAGAGTTATCTTTGACGCCTAAGGAGCTGTCAAAAGAGTTATCTTTGACGCCTAAGGCGCTGTCGAAAGGGTTATCTTTGACACCGAGAGAACTGTCGAAGGAATGAGGCTTGCCACCATAGACGTTCTCATGAGCCCCGCCAAATCCACTGCTATAAGGCTTGACCGCGTCGTGCGCGCTGTGACTGGCTGAGAGGTCATGAGCCTTATTGGCAAAACCTTGTAGAGAGGATTTATCCAAAGACTCGGGAGCAATGCCACGGAAGAAGCCAGATGGATGGTGGAACGCCAACACGCCCCCACCACGACCACCGCTGCTTCCGTTTGCGGTGCCCCCATCAGGAGCAGCGCCGTGAAGGGAGGAGACGTCAACTGCCCTGCAGCAGCCCATCAGGAGAACAGCACACATGGCCTTCGCCAGCAGTGTCTGGGGACACAGATGTTTACACGTGTAAGAAACTGGAGTTAATACTAATGCCAATATCACTCATTCAGGACCAAATTACTTAGCCAGAGGGAACCACAAGGGACTTTCAAAATGAGACTTTAATCAAACTATAACATCGACAATTAATATTGCTATTACAGCTACAACTACAACTACTACTACTACTACTACTACTACTACTACTACTACTACTACTACAAGTAAATTAAACAAAAATTTTAGCAAAATTGGTTTTTGAACATCTACTCAGGAACGAAATATCTTAAATGATATTTCGCAATTCATATTTTTTGTTGACCAGACCACACACTAGAAGGTGAAGGGACGACGACGTTTCGGTCCGTCCTGGACAATTCTCAAGTCGATTGTGAGAATGGTCGAGGACGGACCGAAACGTCATCGTCCCTTCACCTTCTAGTGTGTGGTCTGGTCAACTTACTTTAGCCACGTTATTGTGACCCATCGCCTGCATATTTTTTTCTTTCAAGAAAAAAGAGTTTGGATTACAATAAGTTGAGTCGACGTTTAGTACATGGGATGGTGTAGCGCGGTTCTCGAGGTATATGCCCTGAAATTAATCATTAATATACTTTTATAATCAGGAGGGAGGGAGGGAATTATCACGGGAAAGTGCCAAACCATTACGACTGTATAGCACTTGGAAGGGGTCAAGATAATGATTTGGGATGGGACGGAGGGAAGGAATGATACCCAAGCATATGGACGGTCGGGGATTGAACGCCGATCTGCAATCTCAAGACTGTCTGGTTGGTGTGAAGGGTATTAATGGTGATCTTAATGGTCTCCTCTCGGTTGACAGGCCTTAAGCCCAACACAGACTAAACTAAACTCAAGTTTAGTAGATGCAGAAATAGTTAATTAGGTTATGAAGTAACAGATTAACAGGGAATATAAAAAAATGGAGTAAATTACAGATTTACAGATTTGTAATAATTAAAATTATTATAGCAAATATGGATATTGCATAATTTGTATATCAAGAAATAAATAATGAATAGAGTGAGCATTTCTTAAAATAAATTTCTCGTGGATTAATGGTTGACAAAAATGTGGTTTTGGTGTTGGGCTAATGGCCCACTAACTGTGGCAGGGTTGTTAAGACAATTACGCTAGTTAACTACCTAACGACCAGGTATACATCACTCGTGATCAAAGTTCAAAACTAAAGTATACTCTTAGTACATATATACCAAGAACTGGGGGGGAGTACACTTCTTGTTTAGTACATATATATCCTCGTCGAGAATAAAACAATAAAATTATTAACTCTGAGATACAAACTAACCATGATTGGTAGAGTTGGTTGTAGGGTGAGTCTCGCTCTGTTGACTACTGCAGGAGGGTCCTGTCTCAGCTTTTATACCCCCGTCCAGATTTGAGGTGGTCATTCAGACACAAGGTCACAGGACCCCTTTGTCCAGGTCCTGTCCAACTGTGCGATACTTTTGTCACTTATAATTTCACGAGTAATTTTAGTCACTTATATTCCTTGGTGTTGAGCCGGACAGTTTCCTTTTAGGGTGTGGTAGCTCTTAGAGGTGATGGAGGGGTCAATGGTGGTGGCCGTTGTGGCTGGTAGTAGCGTTGGCTGGGATTGTTGTTGTAGGTAGTAACTCTGGTTGTTGTTGTTAGTAATGGTAGTTGCTGGTTGTCATGGTGGTGATTGATGATGATGGTTGTGGTGATAGATATAACTGACGATAGCTGTTATTGGTGGTTTATAGTTGAGATGGTTGATAGGGTGCTGGTGGTTGTTTGAGACATGGTGGCATATGGTGATGAGGGGTTGTGGGGGTATTTACTCGTGGGGTTGTAGTGGTTGTGAGGGTAGTTACTCGTAGGGTTGTAGGGGTTGTGAGGGTAGTTACTCGTGGGGTTGTAGGAGTTGTGAAGATAGTTACTCATGGTGTTGTAGTGGTTGTGAGGTAGTTACTCGTAGGGTTGTAGGGGTTGTGAGGTAGTTACTCGTAGGGTTGTAGGGGTTGTGAGGGTAGTTACTCGTAGGGTTGTAGGGGTTGTGAGGGTAGTTACTCGTAGGGTTGTAGGGGTTGTGAGGGTAGTTACTCGTAGGGTTGTAGGAGTTGTGAAGATAGTTACTCATGGTGTTGTAGTGGTTGTGAGGTAGTTACTCGTAGGGTTGTAGGGGTTGTGAGGGTAGTTACTCGTGGGGTTGTAGGAGTTGTGAAGATAGTTACTCATGGTGTTGTAGTGGTTGTGAGGTAGTTACTCGTAGGGTTGTAGGGGTTGTGAGGTAGTTACTCGTAGGGTTGTAGGGGTTGTGAGGGTAGTTACTCGTAGGGTTGTAGGGGTTGTGAGGGTAGTTACTCGTAGGGTTGTAGGGGTTGTGAGGTAGTTACTCGTAGGGTTGTAGGGGTTGTGAGGGTAGTTACTCGTAGGGTTGTAGGGGTTGTGAGGGTAGTTACTCGTAGGGTTGTAGGGGGTTGTGAGGTAGTTACTCGTAGGGTTGTAGTTGTAGCTATTAGTTCATATATTATTTATGCTGAAAGTCTCTAATCGCCACTCTGTGTATTTTGATCAAATTTAATCCATCTTTATAAATAAAAATGGAAATGTTCGTTTTTTCAAAAGCGCTAATCTCCGAAAGTTCTTCACTGATTGCTTTGAAATTTTCACACAACTTTCCATTCGCATCTGAGCAGGTTTTCATATACGTATTATACAGATGTCACGTCTGTGACAGGAAAAAAACATGATTTTTTAAACTGTGTTTTTCATGTGTTTTTCATGTGAGGGAAATCTTCGAAACATCTTTACCGAGATGAAATTTTGAAATTTTGACACAATGTTGCATTCGAATAGGTGTTGTGGGAACCGACCTGTGAGATTTATATTTATTTAATTTATATGAATTTATATTTACGTTAATTTATATACTTCGATAGCAATTTGTATAATGATAAGTGGACTGTATTTCTGCAATAATCTCTTAATCTCACAAATCGATCCTCTACACATTAGGGGGGGTTATTAAATTAATATATATGCAGCCAATCAAACTACAGTAACTACATACATTGAAAAGGTTCCTTATCTTATAGTACAGCAGGTTAGTCCACCAGGTATAACTAGGGTGTAGACACCAAATTATCCTCTTTGAGGTAGCTTTCATCACCCAGGTAACTGATGTACAAAGCCTTGCTTCCTCGTCTTGACCTGTCAAAAGGGCGCTAACTGTGAAGCCAGATACCTATATATGACAAGCTATATCAGAGAAAATACTGTACATGGAACAATAAAGACCTGGCTTAATTACCTTTAGTTTGAGGCTATGTCGTGCTCTAACCGGATCACCCTATATAATGACATTAATGGCCATAAATGAAAGATACATGGGTTTCGGAAAGAACACTTAACTTGAATTTGTTGACAGCGTGTGATAATGGTACACCTTTGGTTTCCATAACACTTCGTCCAAGTAAAATTAACAGGAGCCGAATTTGCTCCCGAGAGCCTCTGGTCTAGTCTCAACAATGGCTGCGTCTAATACTCCATACTATTGACGCCTGGCCGACATTGTCCAGATATGATAGGAGCCGAATTTGCTCCACGCGTCTCGGATGTGACACAACAATGGCCACCCTCCTTCCTCCCTCTCGCCTGGCTTACATTGTCCAGATTTCAGAAAGTGATAGAAGGGTCACATTTACTCTACTTTAATATTGATAATTAAGTTAATTTATATAAGATGTTTTTATGATGGTAAAGTCCAAAGACTAATGTATTTAAGAATAATTCCCACCATAATAGGTGGTGAATATAATAGTATGTGGTGATGATATCCCGTTTTCTTTAGACGGTAATTCCACTACAAGTTACGTTTTCTATGGGTTAACTTGTTTATACAACACAGCTATTATCTGTCTGTATGATATATTAAATGGTGTCGGATTTTCCGACAGGTGTTATACTCAAATTCTGTCAGTTGAAATGTAACCAATCACAGGCTAGTAGGCCTCTGACGTCATGCCAGACAGAGGAGCATCAAGCCATGCTCCCAGTAGCCTCAGTTCTCCACACAGACTCAGAGTAGAAGGACCTCGGCTAGGCAGATATATACCTTGCTGTCTCGGTCAATAAATATATACAGAAGCGACTACTGTGTCTACCTTCTACCCGAACAAGGCAAACGAATATAGGCGCGTGTTTTTATATACCTACTATATACATGCCTCACCTGTGACAGGAAATAATTTTTTTTTAAACAGCGCCATCTATCGGATGTAAGAGCAACAGTACGCTGTAATCTCCTAAATTTCTTGACCGATTGCTTTGAAAATTTGACACAACGTTCTATTCAAATACGCGCAAGTTTTTATATACCTACTATATAGATGCCACACCTGTGACAGGTAAAGACATCTTTTTTTTTAAAAACAATGCCATCTGTTGCACGTTGTACCAAAACATGCTATGCAAAATATATTACAATTCCATTTAAACTTTTCCGATTGCATTGATAAATTGAATTTTCATAGATTTTGATTTATTTTGATTTTGATATAATTTTTTTTTTGTGTAACATTGCGTTGGAATTGAGCTGTGTTTTTTTATCATACTGTTCATTTCGTAAGTATAAGTATAGATGCCACACCTGTGACAGGTAAAAAACTTTTTTTTTTAAGAAACAGGGCCATCTGGTGCATGTAAGAGCAACACACATGCTATACTAAATATGTTATGATTCCATTCAATGTTTCTGATTGCAATGATAAATTGTATTTTCATAGATTTTTTTTTTTTTTTTTTTTTATTTAATTATTTTGTGTGACATTGCGTTGGAATTGAGCTGTGTTGTTTACATACCATTTATTTCATGAGTATAGTTTATTTTTTAATTTTTCATTGATTTTGTGATTTTTTTTTCTATATTTCAGTGATGGGAATATCAAAATATCTGATGTTCCCAATTATCTGATGGAGACATCAGATTATTTGGGAATGCATCGAATGAGGGAGTGGGGAATGGTAGGGAGGACGAGGGGACGGGAATGGAAGATAATTAGGAGGACGAGTGGACAGGGAAAGGGGGGTAATGGTGGGGAGGACAAGGGGATGGGGGAGATGGGGATGGTGGGGGATGGACGAGGGGACGGGGGAGGAGGGAATTGTAGGGAGGACGAGAGGACGCTGGAGGGGAGAGGGGAATGGTGGGGAGGACAGAGAGACAGGAGAAGGTTGCTGTGGCCGGGTACAGCCAGTTGTATAATAAGGAGAAACTCATCATATTCTCGAGTAAAGAAACCATATTGTAATTTCCACATATCAATTTAGAATATATTATTTTAGGGATACATCCAGATTTGGTTATTTCTAAGGATTTAATTGAAGAGTATGTATAAAGAAGCACGAGTATTTTTAAGTATTTTTTTATTGAATTTAATAAATTTTTTCAGTCAGTTTTCTCAGCATCAATCGATATGTTTAAACAAACTTTTATTCTATTATTTTCCAGCTAATTCACATTATTAGGTTTTGTGGGGTGATACAAGGACCCTCAGGTGACACTTCTCTGTGGCCTCAGGTGACACTACTCCGTGGCCTCAGGTGACACTTCTCCGTGGCCTCAGGTGACACTTCTCCGTGGCCTCAGGTGACACTTCTCCGTGGCCTCAGGTGACACTTCTCCGTGCCCTCAGGTGACACTTCTCCGTGGCCTCAGGTGACACTTCTCCGTGGCCTCAGGTGACACTTCTCCGTGGCCTCAGGTGACACTTCTCCGTGGCCTCAGATGTCAATACCTTGTTTTTATTCGAGGTTCAAGGTTTCTGGGGGCCACGAGTTACCGTGTATAGATGGACGTCATCCTGAGTACTGCACTTCAAGTCACGATTGACATCATACAGAGATCCGTAATCCAAGCCACGATCGACATCATCCAGAGCACTTCAGGCCCGCCTTGAGATGTTGACGTCATTACGAAGGCTGACGACTTCAGAGCAGGTGAAATTCTCACTCAGCCTCTTGCTTAGTAGGTCAGCGCTCAGAGACCTGAGCTGTCGTCATTGTATATACCATTTTAATATACCATATAGGTGTATACCTGTAGGATTAGTAGTACAGTCGGGTTCGTTCTCGACTTCCCATCGGAAATTCCGGGTTCGAATCCCGAGAGGGTCAGTAATAGTTGGGTGCTATTTTTCTGTCACCTAATGCCCTGTTCACCTCTCTATATATCATCTCTTCATCTCTGTACCATCTGTATATACTATGTATATTCCATCTATATAAATAGCATTTGTAAATTCCTTTTTTGCAGTATGTCACTCGCCCATACATCATTATATCTGCATATGTGATCTGTATATACAATCTTTATATACCATCTGTATACTTAATATGTATATGCATGTGAATATTCTCTCTCTGCTTATACTAATTGTAAGTAATACATGTATCTGTCGTCGGTATACCATGTGTATATACCATCTCTATTTACTATATGTATATACTATCTGCATGTATCATCTGTATATACCAACTGCATATTCAATCTGTATCTACCTTCTGTAAATAGCATCTGCATATATCCTCTGTATATACCATCTATATACATCGTTGTATATAGCATCTGTATATACAGAAAAAACATTATTTAAATGTCTCCTCAGCAGTAATTCCATTTATTTGCACTCTAGGGAGGTCCTATATATCATTATTTCCATTGTCAAGAATTTCCAAAGTTTCCATTCCCCTTTTTTGAGTGGGTTCTTAGTCTCAAGACAGCCCCGGCTATATGCTATTTTAGGGTTATGTTATTTAATAGTATGTTATTTTATATATGTGTCATTCACTGTATTATTATTCAAGATGTATTTTGTTTATTTACTTTATACAATTGTCTTGTAAAGTGGCTGCATATGGCAACACAGTTTTTGGTCAGTTCTTAGTTATGAACAATGAAATCTTTCCAGACAATAAAAAAAACAAGTAAAATTATTCAATTTGTGAAAAATGTGGTCTATATTAATTTAAGAAATTGTAAGTATTTGTTAATATTTTTTTCAGCAAGGATTGAAATAAATCGATCTTAAATTTTCTGTTTTATTTTTATAAAAATATCTGATGATTCATTGATGATTTATTCATAGAAATTCTGAATGGATTGTAAAGTTTTTTTTTTAGAAGAGTAAAACTTGGTGGATTATTGCAGCTCTATTAGCAAAAATACTTCATAGGTCATAACTGCTTTATGCATACACTGTATCACTGATCATATTGCTTTATTCACAAAACATTCTTCATTGGCAATAATTATTCACAAAATTACTTCGTCATTTGAGTTACAACCGCTGAATTGATGCATTAATCATGACTTGAGACAAGAATATTGTCCCTTTGAAATATCTACATTCACCAAAGACAAAAACACTTTACTTCCCAAGGCCGAGTTGTTTACCATAATTTCCACCGAAGCCTTTGAAGCTAGGATTATAGCCACGAGGAACACCGAAGGAGCCCCTATTACCTCTGATGAAGCCAGGAACACTGACAATAGATTTACGTAAATCCTTGAAGGCGCCACCGGAGGATCCTAAGGGACCATCAAGATCGTTCGTGGATCCATCAAACCCTCGGTGTAAACCTCCAGGAACACCTAATGAACCACCGGAACCGCGGTCATTGCCCAAGAATCTACCGCCACCGAAGCCGTGGATGGACGGTTTAATATTACCACGTGAGAAATAACTTGACTGGTCAACGTGAGCGGGGTGAGAAGGACCGCTGTAGGAAGTAGCATCGACAGCATCTGGAGAAATGCCACGGAAAAATCCTAATGGATGGTGGTATGCCAGAACCGGACCCCGACGGCGGGCGCTTCTGATGGAAGTGGCGTCACCAGGAGGTTCACCATTATGGGGGGACACGGCAGCTGCCCTGCACCAGGCCACCAGGAGGGCACCACCCACCATCACCAGCAGCCTCTGCTGATATACAAGTCCACATATATTAGCAATTCAGTGAGTAAAAAATTAAAAAAGTAAAAAAAAAACATATTTTTACTACTATTACTAATGCTATAATAATAATAATCATAGGAATTATAATAAAAACAGCAGCAACAACCACAGGCGACAGTAAAGGAGAGAGAGAACCCATACTAATGACACCACAAGGGTTGAAGATCAAGTCAGTCAATGTCAACATGAGACCATGGAAAGCTGGCCGGCTGTTAAGTCACGTTCAACCTTGATGACCAAAGCTTAGTCGACACCCACTCACTGACCCTAACCATACCATGAACACAAACATTCAACGGCATACATATACATTTACATATACCCCTTCAAGCAGGCCTGTGTAAAACAGGCCGAAAAGTGCGTTCTGGCTACTAGGTACGACATATGTAAATATGTCGTACCTAGTAGCCAGAACGCACTTGTCGGCCTACTATGCAAGGCCTGATTTGCCTAATAGGCCGAGTGATTTTCTTTATTTGCAATAAATTGTTTCCAATTGGTTTATTTGAATTATTATTATTATATTATATTAAGAACATAAAATATTGACTTAGTTATGTTAGTTTAGGTTAGGTTAAGATAGGTTAGGTTAGGTTAGGTAGGGTTGGTTAGGTTCGGTCATATATCTACGTTAGTTTCAACTCAAATTAAGACAAATGAGCTTATACATAATGAAATTGATAGCTTTATCATTTCATAAGAAAAAAAATCGCAAAATATATATATTCAGGAAAAATTGGCTTATTAGGCAAATCGGGCCTTGCATAGTAGGCCAAGTAGTGTGTTCTGGCTACTAGGTACGAAATATATATATATATATATATATATATATATATGTCGTACCTAGTAGCCAGAACGCACTTCTCAGCCTACTATACATGGCCCGATTTGCCTAATAAGCCAAGTTTTCCTGAATTAATATATTTTTTCTAATTTTTTTCTTATGAAATGATAAAGCTACTCATTTCATTATGTATGAGGTCAATTTTTTTGTATTGGAGTTAAAATTAACGTAGATATATGACCGAACCTAACCAACCCTACCTAACCTAACCTAACCTATCTTTATAGGCTAGGTTAGGTTAGGTAGCCGAAAAAGTTAGGTTAGGTTAGGTTAGGTAGGTAAGGTAGTCGAAAAACAATTATTTCATGAAAACTTGGCTCATTAGGCAAATTGGGCCTTGCATAGTAGGCTGAGAAGTGCGTTCTGGCTACTAGGTACGACATATATATATATATATATATATATATATATATATATATATATATATATATATATATATATATATATATATATATATATATATATATATATATATATATATATAAATGAAAACTCCACACCCCAGAAGGATTCGAACCCAGACAGCCAGGAGCACAATACACCATGGCGTATTTGGTTCTTTAACCACTCGACCAACCATGACTCTACAAAAGACGTTGGCAGCCGAGACTATTTCCCCAACATCCCGACAGCACTTGTTGGTAAGCTTGGGCATAGATATTTCATCGAATAACCTCACTTTGTGGGGCCACGTGAGCAACACAAATGCTCATCTCATCTTTCAGCAACTTCTTTTCGCCTCCTCAAACAGACCCGTAGATGAAACAACATTGCACCATATAGAGCAGCTTGGCCTGGTCACTGTACAGCAGACACAATACAGTACACCAAATACAGCAGCTTGGCCTGGTCACTGTACAGCAGACACAATACAGTACACCAAATACAGCAGCTTGGCCTGGTCACTGTACAGCAGACACAACACAGTACACCAAATATAGCAGTTTGGCCTGGTCACTGTACAGCAGACATAACATAGTACACCACATATAGCAGCTTGACCTAGTCACTGTTCAGCAGACACAACACAGTACACCAAATAGAGCAGACGCACAGTGCTCAACTACCAGAAATATCCTCGGCTCGTAGACTAGCAGTGAGTCACTTCCTGGTCACTGTCGTCACTGCTCACACACCGTACTTCCCCTCAACAAATATTGTTCTAATTATCTCTGTAAAAGCAAAAGTGTGTTGATTCATAGCTATTACGCTTTAAAAATAATAATAATAATGAAAATAAAAATAACAAAAATATTATTATTTTATTATTATTATTATTGGATTAGGAAACCACAGTTATGTATCTAAATATTTTATGTAGAGTCGTGAACTTCACCAAATCTTTTGCATTCTCCTAAGTGCATTATCAAGGCCTGAGTATACAGTTTGGAGAAGACTTGTACACTAATATAAGGTAATATTTAACACTATTAAATTGTTAACTTATCATATTCAACTGGTTAGACCAATCTAGTACGCGAATACAAATTATACATAAAAATATGTATAACTTTATAACAAGAGCATTAAATCGTGAATCAAGAAAAGCATGTTTTAAATTAAATTATATCCAACATTGGTTGATAGTTGTAAAATCACTAAATAACTGACCATGGTTGCTGTAGCTGGTTGTAACGTGTTGACTGCTGAGGGGAAGGGTCCTGCCTCTGCTTATATACCCTTTCCTGCACCGAGGTGGTGCATACAATCTTCCCAAGGTCACAGGACCCCCTTTGTCCAGGTCCTGTCCAACTGTGTAATGCTTTTCTGGCTAATGACATGAGCAATATTTCCTAGTTCCTTTCTCTGTCGTCGAGTCGTTCAGCCGGGATATAAGAACTGAAATGTTTAGGTGGTTGTTAGGGTTTAAAATTGTCCTTGAGGTTGAAGGTAAATGTTGAGGGTTAAGAGGTGATAATGATCATTGGAGGTACACAATTGCTGTTGATTTCTAACAACGATCACTTGTTACAATAGATCACTTGCGTCAAACTATTGTCCAGTTAGCTTAACGTCTATCGTATGAAATTGCTTGAATCGATAATTGCAAAAGCGATTATCGATCTATAATATATCTTTTGTGTCTGGAAATACATTGATTATATATAATTAAGGATTCACAAATGGTTAATATAAGAGCTACTGGTGTGTAAATAATTTGCACTCTTTATTTTCCAAACGATATTTAAATCAGCTGACAGCTGAAAGATTTGCAGAATTGTATACCTTGACTTTAGCAAAGCCTTTTCGTAAAGCTTCTTCCATTTTCAAAGACTTGGTTTACACATAACATACATCATGCTTTTATTTGTTTTGGGTGAGGTGATATGACACAAAAGTTTTGGGTGAGGTGACAATACGAATCAATGGGTATAAATTGGGTATGAAACCATATGAATAGAAGTGAGTACAGAAGGCCTATTGGCCCATACTTTCTCTTGCTACTTCTAAGTTGGTTTGCGGTCTTGAAGTGGGTAGAATATAGTTATGCGTTAACTGGCTGTTGATTGCTGGTGTTGACTTTTTGATGTGTAGTGCCTCACTGATGTCGAGTCTCCTGCTATTGCTATATCTGTTGATGATTTCTGTGTTGCTTGTTAAGATTTCTCTGGTGATGGTCTGGTTGTGAGAAGAGATTATATGTTCCTTGATGGAGCCCTGTTGTTTGTACATTGTTAATCGCCTAGAAAGAGACACTGTTGTCTTGTCTATATACTGAATTCTTTGGGGCTTACAGTCCCCAAGTGGGCATGTGAAGGCATAGACGACGTTGGTTTATTTCAAGTCGTTCTGTTTAGTGTCTGGGGAGTTTTTCATAAGTAGGTTGGCCGTTTTTTTTATTTTTGTAGTAAATTGTCAATTGTATTTTCAGATTTTTGTCTGTAGTGATGACGTTCCAATTAATTATATCTTTCAGGACACTTTCCTCCATTTTATGAGCCGTCGAAAAGAAGTTTCTGTAAAACAGTCTAATAGGGGGTACAAGTGTTATGTTAGTTGACTCTCCAGAGGTTGCATGGCGTTTCACCTCTCTTTTTATGACGTCTTCAACATAACCGTTAGAGAAGCCGTTGTTGACTAGGACCTGCCTTACCCTACAGAGTTCTTCATCGACTTGCTTCCATCCTGAGCTGTGACTGAGAACCCGGTTGACGTAAGCGTTGACAACACTCCTCTTGTACCTGTCTGGGCAGTCACTATTGGCATTGAGGCATATTCCTATGTTTGTTTCCTTAGTGTAGACTGCAGTGTGGAAGCCTCCGTTCCTTTCCTTGACTGTTACATCTAGAAAGAGCAGCGTCCCATCATTCTCCATCTCGTAAGTGAAATTTAACATAGAATTATGCTCAAATGCCTCCTTCAGCTGCTGCAGATGTCTGACATCAGGTACCTGTGAAAAAATGTTGTCAACATACCTGCAGTATATGGCAGGTTTCAAGTCCATGTCAACTAAGACCCTTTGCTCTATGGTACCCATGTAGAAGTTCGCAAACAGGACACCTAGGGGAGAACCCATGACGACCCCCATCTACTTGCTTATACATGTGCCCATCTGGACTCAAGTAGGGTGCCACTTTAGTGCAGGCTTGGAGTAGCTTTCTTAGTATGTTTTCTGGTATGTCAAGAGAAGTACAAACCAGCTTGTACTTCTCTTGACATTGATTTGTGATACACATTGATACCCATTGATTCGTGTTCTGTCACCTCACCCAAAACTTTTGTGTCATATCACCTCACCCAAAACAAATAAAAGTATGATGTATGTTATGTGTAAACCAAGTCTTCGAAAATGTAAGAAGCCTTATGAAACGCTTTTAAGCGTCAGACCAAAAATTAAAATATAAAAAAATTAATTTTGGAGAGTTAATTTTTCAACTACCCACAACAGTGAAGAAAAACCGTAAGATGTATTGAGAAGATTCGTGTTAGAATTATTAATATATATATATATATATATATATATATATATATATATATATATATATATATATATATATATATATATGTCGTACCTAGTAGCTAGAACGCACTTCTCAGCCTACTATGCAAGGCCCGATTTGCCTAATAAGCCAAGTTTTCCTGAATTAATATATTTTCTCTAATTTTTTTCTTATGAAAAGATAAAGCTCCCCATTTCATTATGTATGAGGTCAATTTTTTTTATTGGAGTTAAAATTAACGTAGATATATGACCGAACCTAACCAACCCTACCTAACCTAACTTAACCTATCTTTATAGGTTAGGTTAGGTTAGGTAGCCGAAAATGTTAGGTTAGGTAGTCGAAAAAGCATTAGTTCATGAAAACTTGGCTTATTAGGCAAATCGTGCCTTGCATAGTAGGATGAGAAGTGCGTTCTGGCTACTAGGTACGACATATTATATATATATATATATATATATATATATATATATATATATATATATATATATATATATATATATATATTGTGATGATAATCTCTTTCAAGAGAGATTGAGCCTGCTCTTTCTTCCAAACTACGTCCCTGTAACAACTAATATAGAAGATATATCCAACAAGTACAACAACAAGTTTTGCCCAGAGTGCAAAACGTATCCAACACCGGCACACCTGCTTGCCTCCGCCACCATGAACCGGCAAACTACTTGTCCATCGCCTGCCTGTCGCTGATTGGCTGGTGCCCGTCACACCTGCTCCACCACCCGCCACACGAGCTGATGTCTGGGCCACCGCGACCTAGAGAAGGCAGAATATATCGTGCTCCACACAAATTAACACGTCTCATTGGTAGACTAAGCCTTGGCTTACGTGTACTAAGGGAGGTGGCAGCTTGAAGCCAATATTCCTGCACTAATATAATTTACTTTGCTATTACTCACTTGTCTTAACGTAACTTTTCATTTGCCAGTGATTATTCTTATTATTTTGTTTGATTCATTTATGTTACAATTTTTATGCCCAATTTTATTCATGTCTTGCTTTTCTAACGTAATTAAATTTCATTGTTAAATTTACTTGTGTTTTGTGTGTCTTCCCATTACCTTACCACAGACGAAAGTTCCAGCTTTTTTCTTTTTTTTTTCTTTATGTGACGAGGCCATACCCCTAGCTTTTGAAACAGCCGAACACCAACGCGTTACCGTCACAATATATATATATATATATATATATATATATATATATATATACATATATATATATATATTGGTGTATACTGGCAGCAGGTTTTCTTTTAAACATGTCTCATTGAATATGACCGCATATTCTGTATTTACTATCTTCTGATTTAGGGCTTCTATCCCTCTAACTATTTTCCTAGCATCAGGGCTTAGCTGAAAGAGGAGATCTCCAAAACTCATTTTCATTAATTCAAGGTGAAGAAAAAAGTGAATTACTATAGAATGTATTACACTTATTTATACAATTTGCACAACGTTTCGAACCTCCATGGTTCATTCTCAAGTGAAAAGAAATTACAGAACTCGTTGATTTATACCTGTACTGGGTCAGGTGACAAGACAATAAAGGTAAAAACAAGGGGGATACATAGGGAATAAATGGGGGCGAAGCACATTAGAACATAAGAACTTAAGAATAAAGGTAACTGCGGAAGGCCTTGCGCAGTTACCTTGGTACCACATTAGCTACCTTCCTTATAATTTTAGATGGAAGATGCATGAGATCCTGGAAAATACAAGTGTGCTGTAAAGGGTTGTGTTGGGAAAGAGAAGTGGTGTTTGGGTGCTTCAGGAGAAGGGGGTGTTGAACTTATCCCCGCATTGCTTCCCTAGCAGCGTGGCCTCGCCCTGTAGGATGGTGCGTCTCCCTCCGGCAGTAGGCCAGTAGTATCATCCTCACACACGGACTCGACCAAGGGTAGAAGACAACTTGTTCCATAGTTACCTCACCAGGATCAACGCTACCGTCTTCAGCGCCGCAGTGTCCACGTCACATGGCTTCTTGTGTACACTCCTGGACGACTTTACTGGTGCTTTTATCAATTATAACTTAATTACTAATAAAAACCCTTATTAATTCCAATCTAAGAAACTGTTCCAGCCAAATTAAAAATAATACCACGGATATGGAACTTTCTTTCTACAGCTACACTAATCGCAGCTACACAACTGGAACAAGAGCAGGACAGTTTACAAGGATCAAGGGCGTGTGAGGATGGAGTATCGGGCGAGGTGTCTCTCCCTCTCGACAGGTACGATCGTAAATTGCACATTCCTATCCGGTTGGGAAGCCAAATTGTCGAATTCATCGCGGACACCTTCGTTCCTGTGACACCTTCGTCACGGTTCCCTTCATGAAGGAACATGGCTTGAAGGCCGTAATGGGCAAGGATTTTAAGTGTTTACACTTGAAAGAGTCCACAGGCTTTGATGATAACGAGTGGAAGACGATGGACTTTACAAATTTCTTCAGGGAGGTTCTGAAAGCCAATTAAGCCTTGTTTCCATGGAGGCTTCTCTGTTGATACCGGCGTGCAACCCATCCTCCGAATAGACAGTACGTTTTAATGCTAAATGTAATAGGTACATTTCATGACTTTCAGTCTTAGTACATAATTGCACTTATGGGGCTGTTGCATTTACCGGCTGACCTTCCCATATATTCTCCCGAAACAATGAATTCGTTTTCTGTAATGTAACAGGTGGGCCGTTTTCTTTTCTTAAATTTTGCGTATACTCAGTCAGGCCAGTTGTTATTAATTGACAATATGTTCTGCACAATTTTGGCCTTTATAATTTAAGGTATCATGAAAAGTGCAGACTTTTCAGGGAATTAAGTATGGTAGAAGCACAGGCACTGACATTCTAAGGACAGACGGTATGAGATAACGATTTAAAGAACGATTTAAATCCTTCCAGTTTTTGCTCGTTCGTCAATGAAAACTGATGCCAACGCATTGGCCAATAAACTGAATTATACTGGCCACTAAACAATAAACTGAACCTATCATAAAAAAGAACGACCACCATTGACCGTCTAGTGCTCACATAGTCTAAGTGTAAGAAACAATGCTCAAGTCTTTACTAACAGTCAAATATTTATCCAACAAACATGAAGGGGGCAAGTCACCCGATTTAAAAAATTGTTGTAGGGTATTCATAATTTATTATCCTGATACATGTGAAAGGTGCTGCACCTAGGCCAAGTTTCAGCATCTCAGCCTAAATAGAGACGGAGAAAAAAACAAAAAACAAAAAAAAGACGAATTTTTCAACCATGTTCAAAAAATTTCACAGCCCACAATTGTGAACCAAAATCATTTATACGACACTCAGCTATGACCTTACTATATAATAAAGATTTGCATGTCACATTATTATCCCAGATGTATTTAGTGCAATAATACAGATTTTATAAAAGTTTCCCAAAAACGTATGCAACAAAATGAGGTGTATCATTATTTATAAAATCAATAAATCTACGTAGATAAGAATAATGACATGCGTTTATAGAGGCGTATTTTCTACATATAATGTGCAAGTTTCATGTAAATAGAATAATAAATAAAGGCTGTGAAATTTTATCTAGTTTTAAAAGTTGGAGTTGCGTAGCGCGCTCTCAAAGTTTCTCTACCTGCGGTCACTCGTGAGGGGTGATTTACGCATTGCGGCCAGCTCGTATGCATCTAGCTGTCAATGCTTCTCTCTTGTTCGTTTGGTAAGTCATATTGCAGTACAAATAGCTAAAAATCCAAAAATAGCATGTTCTGGGAGATATTGTGTGAGCGCGTCAGCATACATCCTCTCTCCATGAGAGACACGCAGTCACTGACTGCACCACCCTCGTGTCAGACCATATGTTGTGTTGCCATATGGTTAGTTTATATTCATTTTATGCATAACATGTTATTTTCAACGCTATTACGAAAAATAAGACATCTACAACGTAAGATACAATACCCCGCGGCGTACTCACGGCGCGAGGACCAGATTCACGAAAGTTGCAGCGGGAAATTTGACTCTAATTACGTTATTTTTCAAGATATCATTAAACGGTTTGGACCACAGTGTTGCCAGAACGTTGTAGTATTTTTCGTAATTTTTCGTAAATATTCCATTTTTCATCGGATTTTCGGGTGACATGGCCCCTGAAGCGAAGCGAAATTGTTACATTCTTGTTAAGCCACTAGTACGCGTAGCGTTTCGGGCAGGTCCCTGGAATACGATCCCCGCCGCGAAGAATCGTTGTTACAACCAAGTACACATTTTACTGTTGCGTTAAACAGAGGCTACAGTTAAGGATTTGCGCCCAGTAAATCCTCCCCGGCCAGTACAAAGCGATCGCGGAACGCCAGGCGAGTGTCTTACCACTACACCACGGAGACTGTAAATCCCCAGACATCATCTCTCATGCAGGCGTCCCTTCCAATTGAAAAAACTTTTCTGATTTTACATAGGTTTACCATGAGAGACACTAACAATAGTAGCCTTGAATAGGAAAGGAAATCGGCAACTTGTCGAATTGTTGTTGTTGTTATAGATTCAGCTACTCGGAACAAGTTCCAAATAGCACGGGCTATGGTAAGTGAGCCCGTAACTTACCTGGCACAGGAGCGGGGCAAGTAGCACAGGCTATGGTGAGCCCGTAGTGAACTTACCTGGCACTGGAGTGGTGCCCCAGCTTGTCGAAGGTTTGCCTTGATGATATTTTCCAGCTATACTTTAAAAAAAAGTTAACAGATGTTTGTCTTTTACCCTTCGGCGAGTAGGCTGTTCCACCGATATTTACCAACCCTCTGGATGAATACGAATATCATATAACCTACACTTATCAGTAGGAAAAAACTAACTAGTCTCCAGATAGCAGAACGTGATTCGGTTGCATCGATATATCCATTTTCGGGTATTCGACTTCAATTTCGGTCCGTAGAATTACCCAAATGTACCCAAATCCTCCTGCCATTACGTAAGTAATGAAGAAATAATATGGTATATTTACTTACTGTAATGTTGGTGCTGCACGTAGAACATGATCAAACCTATTTTTACTCTGAAATAATGTAATTTCATATCGACATTCGAAGTAAATATGTAGCAGAGATTTTTACAAAAATTGCTAGGTTTATAGATAGAGCTGGTACATACAATGCCTAAAGCCACTGTTACGCAAAGCGTTTCGGGCAAAAAAAACATTAAAGACTAAAACTTAATACTTAATATATAATAAAATTATTGTCCTGTGGAGTTGATTTAACTTCCAGACACTTTTTTTTTAATAAATATTAAATGTTTTGTGGCTATTTATGAAAGATATTATTACAAATACCCATTCTACTTGTTAATATCAGTTTTTAGTTTAGTTCATATATTATGCACCCCATACCCATCTTGTGGGCGATAGTGGAAAGAGTTACAGAGGCACATAATGGGCTCAGGGACTGAACCCCACAATTCATTTAGCTAAGCAAGTTACAATCTTGATGAGCTAGTTACAAAATTCAATATTAATCGTCACATCAGCAATGGGTTCGAGATCAACTACAAGTACAGTTTCTAAACTAAGCAACTGACATATGTGGGGAGCTAATGTCACAATTGATGACCCTCATCTATCCTTATCTCAACTATGGTATTTGTGCTTGGGGTTCTACTACCCAAAATCATTTACGTCCTCCAATTACTCAACACAAAGCTGCTATTAGGACAATATCCAACTCTGGCCCCAGACATCACTCGGTACCCCTACTCAAATCTCTGAATATGTTAGATATTAAGTCACTGCACATCCTCTCATGTGTATTATATATATATATATATATATATATATATATATATATATATATATATATATATATATATATATATATATATATATATATATATATATATATATATATATATAGATATATATATAGATATATATATATATATATATATATATATATATATATATATATATATATATATATATATATATAACGCTGAATTGTAATGCTAATCCTAACCTTAAAAGCTTCATTGAAGGTTGTAACAGAACCCATGAGCACCACACCAGAAACAAATACCTTTTTGATATTCCAAGAGTACGACTTAATCAAACTAGAAATGCTCTACAAATCAAAGGACCCAGAATGTGGAATGACCTTCCCAATCATGTTAAAGACTGTACCTCCCTCAACCAGTTTAAGATAAAAACTAAGCACTACCTAATTAACTCCCTGTAACCTACCTTACCCCTATAATGTCCACCCATGTCTGCTATTTTTTTAATACAATGCTGTTTGTCGACCAAATTGTATTTTTTGCTGTTTTTCTGCCATGTTCCCCCCTTTATTATTTTTATATGTTCACAACACATTTTATACTTTAATCTCAATTAGTATTAAGTTTTAGTCTTTAGTGTTTTTCCTGCCCGAAACGCTTTGCTTAATAGTGGCTTCAGGCATTGTATGTACTAGCTCTATCTATAAATACATCAATATTAGTATCACACCTTTTATGTATGTACTTTACCTGAATAAACATTTGAATTTGAAGTTGGGTAATTGTACAGACCCTACAATTTGGCAACTTAAGCTTGGAAATATGAAAAGGCACAGTTTGGTGCATTCAGATCGTAAAGCTTTATGACATTAATTACAAATAGCATAAGAAAGAAGCAAATATTAGTTATATTTAGAACCAATAACAGAAAAATAATTGAAGTAAAACAGTTGATATAAAAAGCTGAATAAAATTAAAAGTTGTTTGTTTCATCGCAGTGAATGTAAACATGTGATCGTGGGCGCATTCGTTCAACAACAATAACAAACACACGTGAGCCTAGAATCGGGCATGGTATGTAAAGTTTTCTCGGTATTTATGCAGGCTATGAGTCGCAATAACGTGGCTGAAGTATGTTGACCAGACCACACACTAGAAGGAGAGTATTTTTTAGTTTAGTTCATTTATTATGCACCCCATACCCATCTTGTGGGCGGTAGTGGAAAGGGTTACAGAGGCACATAATGGGCTCAGAGACTGAACCCCACAATTCATTTAGCTAAGCAAGTTACAATCTTGATGAGCTAGTTACAAAGTTGTAACTAGTTTAGGTTGTAAGTATAAGTCCCATGCCTGTGGACTTATACTTACAACCACGTTCTTGTCTGTGGACCCTCCCAACTTTGGTACGGCTCTCAGTGTGCTTGGTAGAGTAAGGGGGGTGTTTGTCTGGTTAGGTGAGGTATTTGTTGACCAAACCACACACTAGAAAGTGAAGGGACGACGACGTTTCGGTCCGTCCTGGACCATTCTCAAGTCAATTGTGCATTCTCACAATCGACTTGAGAATGGTCCAGAACAGACCGAAACGTCGTCGTCCCTTCACTTTCTAGTGTGTGGTTTGGTCAACATATTTCAGCCACGTTATTGAGACTCCTCGTCTGCAGGTGTTTGTTTGCTAGGTCAGTATAGATACACAACTGGTCGGGTTCTGGTTACACGCGGACACGAGACGATTCGGCTAAACTCATTATTTTCTGTTTTAAATCTGGATGTATTGTTATGCTAGGCTGTATTAGGTTATGTTATTAAGGTTAGGCTGCATTGGGCTCGGTTGAATTAGATTGGTTTGATTTGGGTTACGTTAGGTTGGGTTGAGCTATGTTAGTCAGGTTTCAAAATTCAAAATTCCACTACGCCACGGAGCAGTCTCTGTGGCGCAGTGGTAAAGCACGCGTCCAGCTCTTCGTTAGCCCTTTGACCTGGGTTCGTATCCTGGCCGGGAAGGATTGACTGGGCGCCAATCCTTAACTGTTCACCCAGCAGTAAATAGGTTGTTAAACGATTTGGCGGGTCGTATTCGGGGAAAAAAATAGGATTAAGAACCTGCCCGAAACGCTATACGTGCTAGTGGCTTTACAAGAATTTAAAAACTGTTTTTTTATAAATAAATAAAAAAAATCCGCCGACGAATCTTCTTGTGTGCGATGAGACTTAAAGGCCAGATGAGACTTGTATCTGGCATAATTAAAATCTTAACTTAAATAATTCGTTTGTTAGACAATATATGATATTCAGATCTATAAATTACTTTAGACAGGCCTATAATGGATATAAATATTAATTTACACATTCCTGGCGCTATACGCTAGGAATTTCAATATGCGTTCAAATAATTTTAGGCAGGGAGTCTCTGGGTCGGTTGGTCGCTACGGATCATCGACGACGACCCAGTCAGTCGTCAGGAAGCAGCGGCGGCGTTAGCATGTGGCTCCCGTGTAGGTAAGGCTGATAAGTTTTTTTTTTCAAATATATCTGAGCAGTTGGGAGGTACGCATGAATGTATAGTCTACCTCCACCTACAATGCTTAATGCATTATACATTTGCTCGCTATTATAACATTGAGTTTTGTAATGTCTCCAGGGTCATTGTTTCCGTATTTTTTTTTCATCCGGGTTCTGTAGTATTCAAATGTTTGTATACCACTAATGCTAAATAGTCTGTCCTCTCTCGGATATTGTGGAAGATTTTGAGGATCATAATTTGCCAACATTATATGGGTAGGATATTATGTAGAATACACTTCCCCATTGTTAAACTACCCCGTCGTCAGGCTAGGCTCGTTAACGCAACGGTCGTCTCCTCCCACATCCCAAGACGCATTTATTATCGTCTTTCATGTACTGTGTATTAAAAATAGTTTTTATCGCGTATAAATTAATTTTATATTCTATAATTAATTAGGCGTATAGTAGGTTCGGTATTTAGGTTCTGTTGGCAATTATTTTCACTTGAAGTATGAGTAGGGCAGTTGCCTGTCCTCAGGCCAGGCTCCCCTACACCGCCGCCCGACCCAAAGCCGCATTCGTCAATATTATCGCTGTGTATTCAGAATTATTCTCGCGTATAAGGTAATATTATTTCATCAAGTTAATAGTTAACAACTAAGTTTAGTGACAAGCGACAGGCCAATGTACAAATACTGCAATAGTTTAGTTTAGTTCATTTATTATGCACCCCATACCCATCTTGTGGGCGGTAGTGGAAAGAGTTACAGAGGCACATAATGGGCTCAGGGACTGAACCCCACAATTCATTAAGCTAAGCAAGTTACAATCTTGATACAGTTTACATTTGGTCAGGTCTACATCAGCAGATAATGAGAATTCCCAGAGATACTTGTAACCGAGTCTAAGCTGAGCAGTAGTAACATCTAGAAGTCTGCTGATATTATTGGATGAACCATAGATGTGTGGTTCCTCTTGCATGATAGTATGATACTACAAAAGATGAACAACTTCCCAACAGGAAGGAGCGGGGACACCCCTCCGGGAACTGAATTTACCTGAGGGCCACTAACTAGTGGCCTCGATGAGGGCAGTAAGCCGGCGGCATGTCAAAGGTCCCCCCCATTTGTTCTGATGATCTTTTCCAGCTTTATTTTAAAACCCAGCAGAGGTTTGGCGTTTACTGCTTCGGCGGATAGGCGGTTCCACTGGTTTACAACCCTGTGGGTGAAAAAGCATTCTGGCTTGTTGAGTGTGAACCCGTTGCTCCTTGCTCGTGTAATATCTGACCTTTTGAAGACATTGTCCTGATCGACATTCTCCAAATTGTTTAGTATTTTAAAGGTTTCTACGAAGTCCACCCTGTCATGCCTGGTTTGTGGTGGTGTTAGCCTTGTGGCCCTCAACCGTTCCTGATACAACAGATGACTAAGCTCTGGTATGATTTTTGTCGTAAGACGTAGCTCCATAGCTCTGGTAAGACATGGCTCCAGAGCAGCTGTGTCTTTCTGAAGATGAGGTCTTCATGCCTGGATGCAATAATTCATGTGGGGGCGCACCATCTACAGTCTAAGTAGACATAGGCGTGCGGTTACACAACTGGTCGGGGTCCGGTTACACAATTGGTCAAGCATCGGTTACACAACTGGTCGGGCTCCGGGGGTGTCACTTGGGTTGTGAATGGTTGGGCTTCAGTTCATGCATGGTTGTGATCCAGAGGTTGTTTGGTTCGTTCATGCTAGGCTTGTGGTTACACAACTGGTCGGGGTCTGGTTACACAACTGGTGGGGCTCCGGTTACACATCTGGTCGGGCTCTGGTTAAATAACTGGTCGGGCTCCGGGGCTTAGGGGCAACCCACTTAGACTGTGGGTTGTGCATGGTCAGGCTTCGGTTCGTGCATGGTTGTGCTTCAGCGATTGTTTGTGTACTAGTGCTCCAGGTTTGTTTGCTAA
Organism: Procambarus clarkii; assembly: GCF_040958095.1. NCBI lineage: Eukaryota > Metazoa > Arthropoda > Malacostraca > Decapoda > Cambaridae > Procambarus > Procambarus clarkii. The sequence goes on from NC_091155.1 coordinate 16,572,329, forward strand.
GGCTCTATAATAAATAATAATAAATAAATGTTTATTCAGGTAAAATACATACAAGAGGTTATACAAAAATTGATAGATTTATAGATAGAGCTAGTACATACAATGCCTAAAGCCACTATTACGCAAAGTGTTTCGGGTAGGAAAAACATTAAAGACTAAAACTTAATACTAATTGAGATTAAAGTATAAAATGTGTTGAGAACAAATAAAAATAAAAATAAGAGGGGAACATGGCAGAAAAAGCAGCACAAATACAATTAGGTCGACAAACAGGGTTGTTTAAAAAACCAGACATGGGTTGACAATATAGGGGTAAGGTAGGTTACAGGGAATTTATTAGGTAGTGCTTAGTTTTTATCTTAAACTGGTTGAGGGAGGTACAGTCTTAAACATGATTGGGAAGGTCATTCCACATTCTGGGTCCCTTGATTTGTAGAGCTCCGTTTATATGTGTGAACTATGTTTATATGTTTGCTAGAAATCCGGGTTTCTTTTTTTTTTGTGTGTGTGTGTACTCACCTATTTGTACTCGCCTATTTGTGCTTGCGGGGGTTGAGCTTTGGCTCTTTGGTCCCGCTTCTCAACTGTCAATCAACTGGTGTACAGATTCCTGAGCGTACTGGGCTCTATCATATCTACATTTAAAACTGTGTATGGAGTCAGCCTCCACCACATCACTGCCTAATGCATTCCATCCGTTAACTACTCTGACACTGAAAAAGTTCCTTCTAACGTCTGTGGCTCATGTGGGTACTCAGTTTCCACCAGTGTCCCCTTGTTCGCGTCCCACCAGTGTTGAATAGTTTATCCTCGTTTACCCGGTCGATTCCTCAAATCGTGTGTGTGTGTGTGTGTGTGTGTGTGTGTGTGTGTGTGTGTGTGTGTGTGTGTGTGTGTGTGTGTGTGTGTGTGTGTGTGTGTGTGTGTGTGTGTGTAATTACCTAAGTGTAATTACCTAAGTGTAGTTACAGGATGAGAGCTACGCTCGTGGTGTCCCGTCTTCCCAGCACTCTTTGTCATATAACGCTTTGAAACTACTGACGGTCTTGGCCTCCACCACCTTCTCACTTAACTTGTTCCAACCGTCTACCACTCTATTTGCGAAGGTGAATTTTCTTATATTTCTTCGGCATCTGTGTTTAGCTAGTTTAAATCTATGACCTCTTGTTCTTGAAATTCCAGGTCTCAGGAAGTCTTCCCTGTCGATTTTATCAATTCCTGTAACTATTTTGTATGTAGTGATCATATCACCTCTTTTTCTTCTGTCTTCTAGTTTTGGCATATTTAATGCTTCTAACCTCTCCTCGTAGCTCTTGCCCTTCAGTTCTGGGAGCCACTTAGTAGCATGTCTTTGCACCTTTTCCAGTTTGTTGATGTGCTTCTTAAGATATGGGCACCACACAACAGCTGCATATTCTAGCTTTGGCCTAACAAAAGTCATGAACAATTTCTTTAGTATATCGCCATCCATGTATTTAAATGCAATTCTGAAGTTAGAAAGCATAGCATAGGCTCCTTGCATAATATTCTTTATGTGGTCCTCAGGTGATAGTTTTCTATCTAGAACCACTCCTAGATCTCTTTCTTTATCAGAATTCTTTAAAGATTTCTCACATAATATATAGGTTGTGTGGGGTCTATGTTCTCCTATTCCACATTCCATAACATGACATTTATTAACATTAAATTCCATTTGCCAAGTGGTGCTCCATATACTTATTTTGTCCAGGTCATCTTGAAGGGCATGACAGTCATCTAAATTTCTTATCCTTCCTATTATCTTAGCATCATCAGCAAACATGTTCATATAATTCTGTATACCAACTGGTAGATCATTTATGTACACAATAAACATCACTGGTGCAAGAACTGAACCCTGTGGTACTCCACTTGTGACATTTCTCCATTCTGATACATTGCCTCTGATTACTGCCCTCATTTTTCTATCAGTCAGAAAATTTTTCATCCATGATAGAAGCTTACCTGTCACCCCTCCAATATTTTCCAGTTTCCAGAACAACCTCTTATGTGGAACTCTGTCGAAAGCCTTTTTTAGGTCCAGATAGATGCAGTCAACCCAACCATCTCTTTCCTGTAATATCTCTGTGGCTCGATCATAGAAACTGAGTAAATTCGATACACAGGATCTTCCAGATCGAAAACCATACTGTCTGTCTGATATTATATCATTTCTCTCTAGGTGTTCTACCCATTTAGTTTTGATTAGTTTTTCCAATACTTTCACTATTACACTTGTCAATGATACAGGTCTATAATTGAGGGGGTCTTCCCTGCTGCCACTTTTGTAGATTGGAACAATGTTAGCCTGTTTCCACCCGTCTGCTACGATTCCTGTACACAGGGATGCCTGAAAGATCAGGTGAAGTGGAATGCTGAGCTCAGATGCACATTCTCTCAGAACCCATGGTGAAACGCCATCTGGGCCAGCTGCTTTGTTCTTACCGAGCTCCTTGAGCATTTTTTCCACTTCGTCTCTAGACACCTCTATGTGTTCTATGTTGTTCTCTGGAATTCTTATTGTATCTGGTTCCCTAAAGATTTCATTTTGTACAAACACACTTTGGAACTTTTCGTTTAGTGTTTCACACATTTCCTTTTCATCTTCCGTGAATCTATTTCCCATTTTCAACCTCTGAATATTATCCTTTACCTGCAATTTGTTGTTTATGAATTTATAGAATAGACCTGGTTCTGTTTTACATTTGTCCGCAATCCCTTTTTCAAAATTTCTTTCTGCCCCTCTCCTCACTGCCGTGTAGTTGTTTCTCGCATCTTTGTATCGCTGGTATGTTTGGGGGTTCGGCCTCTTCCTGTATTGATTCCATTTTTGTGTCTTTCGGTCTCTAGCCCTCTCGCAATTTCTATTGAACCAATCCTGTTTCCTAGTTCTGCATCTCTGTTTTGGTATAAATTTTTTTGTGCCTTTATCATATATTTCACAAAACTTGCCATACATCTCATTCACTTCCTTGCCTAGCATCAAGTCTGTCCAATTATACTCACTAAAAAAATTTCTAAGGTCACCATAATGTCCTCTCCTGAAGTCTGGTTTTTCAACTGCTTCAACCTCCTTATTTTCTTCCAGCTTATAACGCATTGCATACTTTATTCCCAAAAAGACATGGTCACTTTTACCCAAGGGAGGAAGGTACTGAATGTCAAATATCTCTTCCTCCTTCCTGGTAAATATCAAATCTAGCATGGAGGGAACGTCCCCTTCCCTCATCCTCGTAGCTTGTTTAACATGTTGATACAAGAATGTTTCCAGGATGAGGTCTACAAATTTACAGGTGTGTGTGTGTGTGTGTGCAGAAATATGAATAAAACAATTAACATCGTGTAGTGTACTCTATATATAAAAATATATTACTTTGAAACCCGTATCAGTCATTCAACAAAAAAATTGGGCTACTCTTATTACAAAATCGCTACTTTTTGACCGTCAGCTCGCTACTTTCAGCAATTTGTATCTGGCAACCCTGCATGGGCGCATTCGTTCAACAACAATAACACACGTGATCCTAGATTCGGGCATGGTATGTGAACTTTTCTCTGTATTTATGCACGAGACGAGTCACAATAACGTTAGTTTAGTTCAATTATTTTGCTCCCCATACCCATCCCGTGGGCGGTAGTGGAAAGGAATACAGAGGCACATAATGGCCTCAGGGACTGAACCCCACAATTAATTTAGCTAAGCAAGTTACAATCTTGCTGAGCTAGTTACAAAATTCAATAGTAGAAGGGACGACGATGTTTCGGTCCGTCCTGGCCCATTCTCAAGTCGGTATTTATGTCTTTAAGGAAGTTAATTATAACTTTCGTAACTTTCGATTGCCTATAAGCAGTCTGAGAACAGTAATATACCAGGAGGTTGTAGATGGTACGTAATTGAATTGTCCCAGTAGTACAGTTTTATTCGTTCTCGATCAGAATCGACAATTCTAGGTTCAACTCCCTGGCAGAATAGAAATTGTTAGGGGGTATTTCCTATCACCTAATACTCTGTTCACCAAGCAGTAAGTTGGTAATCAGGAGTTAGTAAGACATAAACATTCAGGAAATAACATACTTGCTTGTCCATTATTATTAGTTATTGCTCTGTTAATATTATTGTCTGACCCAGTTGGAATATGACCCGTCTGTTAATCGGGTCAACCCATGTGTTGTTTCCAAAAGGGTCGCCCATGTTGGAATCGGTGAACACCTAATAATATTGTTGAAAACATCTTGATAACTTATTAAACCAAATATCTTTTTATGTCATAAGAATGGCAGAAACAGGATCTATATGTGAAAACTCTTCCAAGACAAAATTTTAAATAAAACTGAAGATATTTGTAGTTGTATAAAAGTTCCATTTTTCATCTCTCGTAGAGCTGGAAGTCCACAATATTCATCTCAGAACAATGCTTATTTCACGCAGAATCTTTAATAAATGTAAGAGTTTTATATGTCTCAAGAAAGATAGAAACATAAGCTTCATTTTAAATACCTTATGGGCATATTTGAATTTAAAGCGAAGATACGTGTATTTTTATAATCGCCGAGCACTGATGCCGCACAAATCGAGCGACGGAGTAACACTCTCTCTGATCAATGCTTATTTCACGTAAATTTATTAAAAAACACAAATGTTTTATGTCTCAAGAAAGATAGAAATATAAGCTTCATTTTAAATACTTTACCATAGACATACAGTATATAAAGCTCAAGTGAAGATACATATGTTTTTATAGTGGCATTCAGTAGCTTGTCGGTCATGGAGTGCAGTAGCCTAAGCACTTGCCGATATAGTGTGTAATTAACAATCTTAGCTACCTATGTGCTTTAATATACTGTACCTACAATTTTCTCTTATCTTTTTTTCATTCCATGTAACTTATCATTTTTTTGTCTATAAATTTTGCAAGTATTTACCTCCTTAAAATTTTCTTAGATTAAGGACCTGCCTGAAACGCTGTGCGTACTAGTGGCTTTACAAGACTGTAATTACCATATTATGTATCCTCACATTCCCAATGTACATTCTTGTATATGCATAAATAAATAAATAAATAAATAAAACAAAGATACGCTAATAAAACCTAAAATATTATATGCCTTCAGAAAGACCAAGATATACTCGTTATTGTGAGTGCACCAAAGGAAATATATCTTGTTGGAGGACAAAGATATATCAATTTTAATGATTGTGTGAAATAAGCATTATTCTGAGATGAATATTGCAGATTTCCAGCTCTGAGAGATGAAAAATGCAACTTTTATACAACTACAAATATCTTTGGTTTTATTTTAAATTTTGTCCTGGAAGAGTTTTCACATATAGATCCTGTTTCTGCAGTTCTTCTGACATAAAAAGATCATTGGTTTATAAGTTATCAAGATGTTTTCAACAATATTATTAGGGCGTTTACCGATTCCAACATGGGTCACCATTTTGGGAACGCAACTCAAGGGTGGACCCGATTGATATATGGGTCAGATTACATTAAGGTTCAGAACATTATTACTATTAATTATTATTACTATTAATTAATAATATGAATATTAATATTCTTAATTTTCTGTGCAGATGTCATCAGAGTTGAGCAGGAAAGGAAACCAATTGTTGGGACTAAGTATGGACTCTGCTATGGGTAGGACTGGCAATCTTCCCAAAGCTGCACATTGTGTAAGGCTGCACATGATATATCAATTTAATTTAACCCCTCTAAGTTAATTAGCAGTTGATGTATTACTGTGATCTTTTAATGTGAGTGTCTTGGAATATAATGTAAATAGGAGCATTGGGATTGTATGCATTGGCTAATATAGCTTTCTTTTAACTATTTCAGGCTTTACTGTTGGCTTCAAAGTAGAAAGCTTTATATGTAAAAATATAAACCTTCACAAACTATAAGTTCCAATTCCACAATAATTCCTTCATATGTAATATTTTACTAATTGAAAATTATGCAAATGTTCCATTGCTGTTTAGTTAAATAATTTTCAAAAACTAGTTACAGTATTAAAATTTTGCTTGTTATGTGTAGGAAGAATATATTTTACTGCATATTGGTATTCACATTCCAATACGTTTGAATATGCAGTATGTTGTTTTTATCAATTATGTTTTTATAATAGGTAGATGATACAGAAAGCAGTACAGTGTCTGTCACAAATCCTTCTACTGCGGCAGCAGTAAAACCACAAACCAGTAGCATAAATATGCCTGGAAGATCGACCCCAGCCAGCATACAAGCAGGTAAGAATATCATTTAATCAGCTTGTGACAAAATTGCAAATAAAGAAGTGTTAGGTTGTCATTGTGTTAGGTTAGCCTAGCTATTATTTCCAATTTGTTTTTTAATTTGTATTAGTATGCAGTATTAGGCTATTGTAACAAATTGGAATGTACAAAGTCCAATATTTTTTTGGCAGATTCGTTCTTGGCTCCTGAAAACTATCTTTACTTACCAGACGTACCAAGAATAACTCCGGACAATAATGATGGTATTGTTTAGAAAATCATTTGATTATGGCATTTATAATACAGTAATATCAAACTTTACAACCTTGTGTAATACAATAAGTTTTTTTAACAATAACAACAGTATTTTTTTTCTATGCTCAGCATAATTGGCTTGAAATCCATCATCCCATTATAATTTCTATCACTTTGATCATTAGTTTAGACAGTTACAGTATCATCAAAACATTTAATGTAGCTTCTATTGCTTTAGTTATAAGGTGTCTTATTCAGAATGTATATTTTTTAACAGAGGGTCTCCGGACACTAGCAATTTTAGCTAAAGAGAACCTTGATCGGGAATATTGGAAAATAAACTCGGCTCTCCAGAAAAAATGTGAATACATCAAGCGAAGTTTAAATATTGAGGACCTAAATTATCTGAAGCCTTCAAACAAGAAAGGAAGAGGAGCAAATTATTGCAGGATTATTGAAATGAAACAAATGCAACGTTCAAACCTTTCATTAGGTAATTTGTTATTTAGTTATTTATTCCATGATGCATGTTTGTGTGTGTTCCTATATCATAGTATAATTATAGGTTTAATTGCTAGTGTAGATTTCACTTTGCCTCAGACTTATAATTATTTAAGTTTTTGGTGTTTTTATTATTCACAATTTGTTTATAGATAATCCAAGGTTATAGTCAACTTCTCCTTTGAAAACAGATATTTACCTGAGTGCCATTAACTCTAGTAGCCTAGACGAGTCCAGGAAGCCCGCGGCTTGTCGAAGGTCCCCCCATTTGCCTTGATGATCTTTTTCAGGTATATTTAGAAATTCAGCACAGTTTTGGCAGTTACAGCTCTGGTGGGTAGGCAGTTCTATGTGTTAATAACCCTCTGGGTCAAAAATAATTTCCTGTTGTCAGCCCTATATTTTCGTTTGTTGAATTTGAAACCGTTGCTCTTTGTTTGTATTGCATCTGAACCAAACTAGCCAAACTTTTCTTGATGTCATTGACTGCTTCATGTCTGGCAATCTTTCCCTGTGTCTTACGACAGATTAGGCCATGGCTGCCATATTGGTCTGCCCGTGCATAGCCGCAAATACACTGGTGTTCAGTGGAGATAGGGGCGGCAAGGCACAGGGCAACACAACACCAATACTTAGGGCCCCAAGGTGGAATTAGGGACTGCCAACAGGAAGTCTCTGGCATGGGGGGCTTGCACAGCTACAAGACGTGCTCTGTCCTTCTCATAAGCTGCCTCCAGCAATGCTGTGTCGATGTTCTCCACTATGGGGCTATCCCATTTGGCCTGTTTGCCGTCGTTTGGAAAAGTTGGTCGAGGGTGTGAGTTGGCAAGTGTCCCACTGACCCGTTCCTTCTGCAAATTTGGGACCATGAATGCCAATGGAGTTCCTTAGGTATTCTGGTAGTATTTCATTCACTAATTCACCTGTAGCACTTTTCGAGGACAAGAATGCCAGCAATGCTGATTGTGTCGCCATGCGAAACCACTGACCAGTTTCTTCTGCAAATTTGGGATCATGAATGCTAATGGAGTTCCATAGGTATTCTGGTAGTATTTCATTCACTAATTTACCTGTAGCACTTTTCGAGGACAAGAATGCCAGCAATGCTAACTGTTTGGCCTTGTGAATACTTATACCCCCCGAGTCTAACTGGGAGTATTGCTTGGACCCATTGGTATTTTGCAAGGAGAGGTTTAGCACTTTCATAGTTATTGACTTTAGGAACGAGTCATATTCTGTTAATTTTGGGTTGTCGAAGGAGGGAGCACACCTTCAGAAATAGGTAAATCTGTGCAGCCAGGCATCTTGCCAGGCACCATCTATTTAAACTGTATGTATAAATACTGTATACTGTATATGTATACTGTATTTATACTGTATATATATATATATATATTATATATATACCTGTATAATATATATATATATATATATAATATATATATATATATATATATATAATATATATATACTCACACAGTATATAAATAAACTTCATGATATTTTTGTTAAATTTGTAGTCATAGACAGCAAAAAATCTAGATAGTTTACAAATAAAAATAGATAAAGTTGTGGGGAAAACTGCTGGGATTGATATGAGAGGAGAACTACTAGGGTCTTGTACTGTACTAAAATTAAAAATTTACTGTATGCAAAATTAATTCAACTAAAGTCTCTAGCTAGGGTCGTAAATCCTAGCTCCTCTTTTCCTAATGACAGACTGTGGGCTGTAAGGGGCAGGTGGGGGTGAATGAAGAGGTTGATTGAAGCTCCACAATCCACCTGTAGGCAATTATCTCACATCAGCTTGTATTTTTAATACAAGGATAAGATTTTAATAAATTCAGTTCTATGACTGACGACTGGTTCTGTTTAAATCAGGGATTTAAACATCTAGTTATGTTTAATAACTAGTTATGTTGATAGTTATGGTGCTAGTCCAGCCTAGCACCATAACTATCAACAGCCAATATTCATTTACTATAAACACAACAATTTAAACTGTAGAAGTATGATATTAAATGACCTTAAATGTTGCCTAAGTACTGTTAACTAAGTACAAGAGATTATATTCAATTAGATAAACTTATATGATAAATTGAAGATAACTAAGCAAGCAATTGTTAACTTAATTTATATATTCAAGGATATATATAGATATAGATATATTCAATTTATATGAAGAGGTTCAGTCAGCTCGACTAAAACTCTTCCCAGACTAGGGACACTTATGAAGCAGTGAACCTCACAAATGTCTAGGGTCCTGGAAAAGATTCAGTTGCTGTAAGATTAATGAATACTCACTGAAATATAAGGCATTGCTTCACCCTATAACCGACAGACAGACCTATTGGATATATTAAAGTTATACAAGCATACAATTGGCTAATTAATACACTAAATAATATTCAATATACTTCTCTGAATGCCAGGTGCCTGTCCAACAAGTGTGCCAGACCGGATAACTCTTTTGTAGAGTTTAGGCACGATATTTTATATCACAGCGTTGCTGTATACTGTAATGTTCTAGTAGCGTTGCTAATTGATTGTCCTTAATTGCGGTTGCAATAAGTTAGATAAGTGATGATGGTGGAGGTGGAGACAGCAATACCTTGTGTGCTCCACTCTACACTTATTAGATATGTTCAAGGAATTTTTCCTTGTAGATATATTGTCCAGGTAATCCCCCAGTTCTAGAGAGTAATGACTGGTGATAAAGATAATTGGATAAGGGGATAAGGTGTCCTAAGCTGAATACTGTAATTGTTCGCAAGGCACTGTCACACGTTTTCACCGTTTTGTAAACACACGCGTTCTGCCTCTAGGCGTGGTGGGCGTTTCTCTCCCAGCCATCGTCCCCCCCATGCTCCCTGAGCAAGGTAGCCTTCAATGAATATTGATTGATTATTTTTACTGTCTAGACATATGATTGAGATGTGATTATAATATTATTAGATATAGGATTTAAAGATTATAAATAGTACTTGCTAGCACTATTGATTCTTATTAAGGATTTTATTTAATCCCTACTGGAAATCGATTTAATTGTTACAATAGTTTTTAATTAAGCAATCCTTCTAGAAGCTTCTGGATCATTGAGAAATCATGCACAAAGTCACGTAGGCACCTATAGGGCCCTATGGTGTACGTGATCATAGGTGCATTGTCATGTATGATCCAGATGTATAATGAATCTGTAGTGATTCTGATATGATTTTGATATGATTTTGTTATGATTTAGATATGATATAAATAATACATTTCTTAGATAATATATAGTGGGTAAAAAATTTCCCACAAAAGTGTTGTGGAATTACCTTACTTAAAGGTTGATTTTCTGCCCACAGCCCTATTGCCTGCTTCTGTTTCACCTCCACACATTCAAAGTTCTGACTTCTCAACTAGTGTACCAACGTATACTCAAATGCATTTACCAGCTGCAGAACAAACACCAAAATCATTTAATTCTGGTATGTCCCTATTTGAACTATGTAATGTAATATAATCTTAGTACTTAGTATCTACTGTATATATATCATAGTATAACTAACTCATTACTGAAAGCTGTCAGTTGTTCTAGATGCCTATATAATATGTATAAAATACACTTTTATTTATATCTATTTGCTCTTGAAGATTTTCCTGACTAATTTAGAATTCCATATTTCAAAGCACTTGCTACAGATCTGGAGGAAATTTATGATTCTCAAGTAGGAAAAAAATGCATCTCAAAGGGATAGAGTAGCTTAGGCTATTTCTACTCCCCAAAGATGTGAGATCTTTTGAACTCGGCACACCTCAGGGAGGAGTGTTGAGTCCCACCCTGTTTAATATACTAATGAATAAGATAGCATCTGAGAGATACTCAAATGGGGTAACTCCGATCATATACCTTGAGGTTACCTTGAGGTGCTTCCGGGGCTTAGCGTCCCCGCGGCCCGGTCGTCGACCAGGCCTCCTGGTTGCCGGACTGATCAACCAGGCTGTTGGACGCGGCTGCTCGCAGCCTGATGTATGAGTCACAGCCTGGTTGATCAGGTATCCTTTGGAGGTGCTTATCCAGTTCTCCAGTTATATGCCGATGATATTTTGTTTCAGGGCAAAGATATTTCAAAGGTTCAAACGGTGTTGAATAATTTTGGAAACCTGTGTCACCATTTGGGACGGGTGGTTAATGAAGACAAAACTAAGTTTAAATGTAGAAGTCGGAGGCCCATTATATTGAAAATAAACGGTAAAAATCTAGAGAAAGTTAATATATATATATAAATATTTAGGCATATATGTTGGATATACTGGTACCCATGAGAGTTTGGAAGCTGAGATGAACAGACTGTTGGGTCAATGTCGGAGGAGATTACAACCTCTGAAGGCCTTGACATGCTGTGGAAAGGGAGTGGGAGTCCCTGTGTTACGAATGATATACTTGAGTACTGTAAGATCACTTATTGATTATGCTGCACCTGTCATTTCTTGTTTTGGTAAAGGTAGGATGGGCAAGTTGGAGAAGGTACAAAATGAAGTCATGAGAATTATCTTAGGATGCCCAAGAAATGCTATGATAGAGATGATGAGGATGGAGTTGAATCTGAAGAGTATAGGGGGATAGAATTTCAGAGAGATGTAGCCATTACCATTAGATTAATGAGTGGTGGGGGAGCTAATGAATTAATCCTCTCAGTTCAAAAGGTGGGAAGTAAATGGACAATATATGATAAAGAAGAGAGCATATATGAGTACCTTATGCTCAAATTTTACAAAGTATGGTGTTTTTACAGAATGTATTACTGTGCTTAAGAGAAAAGTCACACCACCATGGGAGGATTGTAATGTAGATGTAGTAATTATTCCATTGCAAAAGAAAAAATGTATGTATGAAATAGGAGAGCTGGGGGCAACATATGATTGTATAATTAGAAAATTGCTTACAGAAAACACTACATGTATATTGTGTGGTCAGTAGCTAGGGATAGGAAGGCAGGATGTGGAGTCTTGATCAGGGAGTACACTGACATCGGCACTGTAGATACTGTTATTGGATGCTGCTTAACTGAAAATGTCTCTTCAACGCAGGCTGAACTCCAAGGTGTATTAGCAAGACTACAGGAAGTAGTCAAATGTGGTAAAAATGCCTGCTTTATTGACAATAGAGGAGCGTTAGTCTTTATATAGCAGACGCCCAGTATACCAGAATATTGTGATAGTGTGTAAAGAAATTTGAAATAACTGGGTATAAAGTAAGATGTCCCCTTGAAGGGTCCTCTTGAGTCCCCTTGAGGGACTTGAAATAGAGGGGGTAGAAATAGTCTAAGCTACTCTATCCCTTTGAGATATATTTTTTTTCTTGCCTCAATAAACATACTTGAACTTGGATAGGTAATAGGTGTGGAGTGGGTGTTTAATAGAGGGTCCCACGGTTAAACACAATTTTTAAGGTACAGTACTTAGCAGGCAGTCATGTTGTCCAGGAGGGACAATTTGACCATGTTGTCCATATATATATGTTGTACCTAGTAGCCAGAACATAGTACTTGGTCTACTATGCAAAGCCCAATTTGCCTAATAAGCCAAGTTTTCCTGAATTTATATATTTTCCTAAATTCTTTTCCCATGAAATGATAAAGGAATTAATTTCATTATGTATGAGTTTATTTTTCTTAAATTGAGTTAAAACTAACGAAGATATATGACCGAACCTAACCAACAATACCTAACCTAACCTATCTTGACTTAATCTAAACTAACATAACAAAGTTAATAATTTATGTTCTTAATATAATATGATAATAATATTTAAAATAAACCAATTGTAAACAATATATTGAAAATAAAAAAATTCACTCGGCCTATTGGGTAAACAACATATGTTTACAAGAAAGACTGCTACCAAAATATACTAATTATATATATATATATATATATATATATATATATATATATATATATATATATATATATATATAATAATATATTTTTTTTTGGTAGTATATTTTGGTAGCAGTCTCTCTTGTAAACATTTGTTAAATATGACCGAAAAGTTAAGATTAATAATTCTAACACAAATTTTCTCTTTCTTATGTTTCTTTTCACTGTTGATAGGAATTGAAAAATCAGTTCTCATAAATTCATTTTTATTTCTAGTCTGACATGACGCTTGACCGCATTTCGTAATAACTTATTATATTTTCAAAGACTTTGGCACCCATAATTTCACCCAACATTTTCAATGTGTCTGAGAGCAGTGCCCCTCTTCCATTGTTGTTCAACAAATTTGAGATCCATTGACACTATTGCTCATGGCCCAGCCAACAACATCAACAGGTAACAATTATAACATCAAACTTTATTTAGAAGGTTTTAATTTAGTATGAACTTGCAGTGTGCAGCTATGAGGACTAATTTATCGGTATATCTAATGATGTTTGTATGTGGAAACAGCTAGATCTTGACAAGCTGTAATAATTACATACATCTTCAACTTCTACCTGATGCTGTGTCAGCCCTCAGGCAGACTCAGGGACTAAAACCCTAAATTCATTTAGCTCAGCAAGTTAGTTTTAATGAGGTAGTTTCAAAATTAAATGCACATCATCACATCAACAATAGGCTAGAGACTGACCTCAAGTACAGTTTCTCAATTAAGCAACTGATAAATGTGGTGAGTTTAGGCTATTTCCAGGAAACATCATTTTAATGTGAAGTATTTCATTGCAGGTTTGAAAGGAAAATTCCTAATGAGATGCACAGAATGCCAGGAATGTGTTCACGTACGGTCTGCAAAATGCCAGAGATGTGGGTACAACTTTAAAGCTCGTCGGATGGAAAGCAAACACAAAATGGAAGAATCTCTCCATCTTATTGGAAAGAAGGTGGCAGGACGAAACAACATCTCCCGGGCTTACAGAGCCATTGAGAAGCAGGTAATAACTGCTGTTTCCTGAATATATTATATTGAATTCAGTTTATATATATATATTATATATATATATATATATATATGTATATATATATGTATATATATATATGTATATATATATGTATATATCTCCCAGGTACCTATTTACTGCTAGGTAACAGGGGCAAAGGGTGAAAGAAACTCTGCCCATCGTTTCTCACCGGTGCCCGGGATCACACCCGAGACCACAGGATCACGTGTCCAGTGTGCTGTCCGCTCGACCGGCCAGCTCCTTTGTGTGTGTGTGTGCATAAATCACGAAAATTAACACATTATGAAAAATATGATGGTGACGAATCATCTAGGAGGAAATGAAACGGGAATTTCCTTAAATTCCTGTTTTAAATTTTAAATTAAACAGGAAGGAAATTAGGTTTATTTATAAATGATTGAATAAGGGCAGGTAGGTGATTTGAATGGGTTTCTAACCACATGGATGAGAGCATCACCTGTTTCCTATCCTACATTGTTGCTTGGTGATCTTTAAATATTTGCTCCTGGTTTGTTACATCTGGCCCTTTTAAAGAAGTAATGTAGAGCAATATCCTCCAAAGTGTTAGGGAATTTAAATACATTCAATAACATCTGTCATGTCCCATTAGATATGTTTTTAGCCCTTTAGACTTAACTGTTCCTGGTATGAGAATTCCCCAGTGTAGAACTTTCTCAAAAGAGATAGATCTTTATGAAGACGAGATCTTTATGAAGACGAGATCTTGATGAGGCCTTTCGTTCATTAGGATTTTACCCCTTCTTTTCAGATGGCAAAAATGCGCGGTGCTGGGTATGAAACTTTGTTCATCTATTACAAGAAAGGACTCCATAAAGCTACTCAAGGCATTTTGCCAGCAGATTGCCTAACAGCAGCAGACAGTAAATCGATAAGCAATATCTTTCATTTGTGTAAGTACTGTATTGCAATATACTAATGCAATATTATATAATATAATCTAATCTAATATAATATTGCATATACTAATGTAATATAATGTAATATAATTTAATATAGTGGATTAATAATGCATAGACCTTAATGCAATAAATAAAATAACCCTCTAGGATTTGTCTTTGCTTTTCCAAGTTTTGAAATATGATGTTCATAGTTTTGCTTTCCTTTCCTTTCACATTTCATGTTTAACATTTCTGACTAGTTGGACAAAATATCCCATGCATACAAGGATTTTTGTACATACAATGTTCTTAAGCACATTATTATACACTTGGGGTCATTATTATCTGAACTGATAAATTTATATTGTATACTATATTACTGTGCTTTGCTAAGAATAAGTTTAAATGTTATATATTGAATATAAAAACAATTCCCTGTTACCTTGCCTGTTGCCAGATTCACATTCCATTACATGATAAGCACACCTCCCATAAACGGTATATTGCCAACATATTTTTGCTGAAATTTTAATAATTAAATTATTAGAAACTTTTATCTTCAGATCGCAAGAGGAAGTTGGAGGCTGCAGAAGTAAATCAACTCACAGTTGAACATAATGATTCTGTGACACCATTGACTAGAGGTCAGTAAAATTGTATTTATTTATATATGTATATATATATATGTATATATATATATATATGTATATGTATATATATATATATGTATATGTATATATATATATATATATATGTATATGTATATATATATATATGTATATGTATATGTATATGTATATATATATGTATGTATATATATATATGTATGTATATATATATATATATATATATATATATATATATATATATATATATATATATATATATATATATATATATATATATATATATATATATATATATATATATATATGTATATATATATATATATGTATATATATATATATATATATGTATATATATATATATGTATATATATATATATATATATGTATATATATATATGTATATATATGTATATATATATATATATATATATATGTATATATATATATATGTATATATATATATGTACATATATATATATACTGTATGTATATATGTATATATATATATATATATATGTATATATATATGTATATATATATGTATATATATATGTATATATATATGTATATATATATATATGTATATATATATGTATATATATATATATGTATATATATATGTATATATGTATATATGTATATATATATATATATATATGTATATATATATATATATATATATATATATATATATATATATATATATATATATATATATATATATATATATATATGTCGTACCTAGTAGCCAGAACGCACTTCTCAGCCTACTATGCAAGGCCCGATTTGCCTAATAAGCCAAGTTTTCCTGAATTATTATATTTTCACTAATTTTTTTCTTATGATATGATAAAGCTACCCATTTCATTATGTATGAGGTAAAAAAATTTTATTGGAGTTAAAATTAACGTAGATATATGACCGAACCTAACCAACCCTACCTAACCTAACCTAACCTATCTCTATAGGTTAGGTTAGGTTAGGTAGCCGAAAAAGTTAGGTTAGGTTAGGTTAGGTAGGTTAGGTAGTCGAAAAACAATTAATTCATGAAAACTTGGCTTATTAGGCAAATCGGGCCTTGCATAGTAGGCTGAGAAGTGCGTTCTGGCTACTAGGTACGACATATATATATATATATATATATATATATATATATATATATATATATATATAATATACCTAGTAGCCAGAACGCACTTTTTGGCCTACTATGCAAGGCCCGATTTGCCTAATAAGCCAAGTTTTCCTGAATTAATATATTTTCTCTAATTTTTTACTTATGAAATGATAAAGCTACCCATTTCATTATGTATGAGGTCAATTTTTTTTATTGGAGTTAAAATTAACGTAGATATATGACCGAACCTAGCCAACCCTACCTAACCTAACCTATCTTTATAGGTTAGGTTTGGTTAGGTAGTCGAAAAAGTTAGGTTAGGTTAGGTAGTCGAAAAACAATTCATGAAAACTTGGCTTATTAGGCAAATCGGGGCTTGGATAGTAGGCTGAGAAGTGCATTCTGGCTACTAGGTACGACATATATATATATATATACAGTATATATATATATATATATATATATATATATATATATATATATATATATATATATATATATATATATATATATATATATATATATATATATATATATAATTATATATATATTGTGACGGCAAAGTGTTGGAGTGTAGATGTTCGGCAGTCCTCCAATGGCAGGTGTCAATGCCTAGTCACACTTACAAAAAAAAAGATAGACTGCTTGCCTGTTTGTCTGTGGTAAAGTAAGGGAAGACACGCAAAACACAAAGTATGAATAATGAAACTTTAATTAATATAGAAAACAAATTATAAACAAAGACAATTCCTTGGCAATGTACAGTGCAAATGAACAAGTCAAAAACAATATAACATAAATGAATAATAGGGATGAAGTTACTCTACAATAATAATAAAGTTAAAGGTGAAAAATAAATCTACAAGTTAAAGGTTAAAAATCTACATCGATTTGAAGGGCATTAGATTCGTCTGCATCTCCTATGTTCACCAGTATCTTAGCATCATCCACAAACATGTTCATATAATTCTGTGTTTCTTCTGGTAGATCATTTATGTAGACTATGAACATTACTGGTGCAAGAACTGAACCCTGTGGTAATCCGCTAGTAACACTCCTCCAGTCAGCTACATTGTTTCTGTTTACTGCCCTCCTCTTGTCTGTCAGTTAAAACATTTCATTCATATCAGAAGTCTCCCTGTCACCCCTCCAGCTTGTTCCAGTTTCCAGAACAGTTTTTTTTGTTGTGTGGGACTGTCAAAAGCCTTTTTTTAGGTTTAGATAGACAGTAAACCCAACAACCTTTTACTTGTAATATCTCTGTGGCTCTATCATGAAAACTAAGTAGATTTGTTACACTTCATCTTCCTGCTAGAAAACAATATTATGTCATGACTCTTTAGGTGTTCTAAGTACTGCATGTCAAACATTTAGTACCTTCTTCCCTTGGGAAAGTGTGTGTTTGTCATACTAGACCCCCTCCCCATCCGGCCCGTTGGCGTCGTGAGGGGGCTTGGTGGATGGCTGCCGGAGTGTGATGCTCCGTTGGGCAGTCCTCTGTCCTTTTCTGGCCTTGCACTCCTGCTGCTGTCTTCTCCAATTGTGCCGGATCGCTTTTCCTTTTCCTTATGTTTCGTTTTTTCTCCCCCCTCTTCTCCTATCTGCTTGTTGTTTCCTGCTGACCTTTTGCTTGTTTTGGATTCTTTCTTTGGACTTCTTCTATTTTGACGCCCGGGTGCTTGAGGAGGCATACTCTTGCACCCGTAGAACTGTAGTACCCAACGTCTCGAGCGAGGGGAACCTTTTATTGTCAATCCCCCTTTCGTCGCTGAACCCGATCTCGACGGACTGACGGTTCTTAAGGTGGCGTTTGTGGGGCGTATACTCACGACGCACCCCTAGGGGGCCCCGACATGATCGGCGATAGCTTCCTGTTGGGTGTCCTGCCTCTAATTGTGGCTCCATGGTGGGTATGGGGGCACATTCGTGGATGAATTTGTCACTTTTTCGTCTCTATGTCGTTGAATGTTTCCGTTGTACCCTCTCAGGCTCGTGGGGTGGGCGACCAAGCCCCCGAGTCGGCCTGTATTGGAAGACCAGGCTCTGTAGCTCCCGCTGCGTTGGGCCCCGACCTTGCTCCTCCTTTGACTGTCCTGACTTCTTCCCCCAGCTCCCCTCCCTCCTCTGTGGTTGGGTCGAGCCTCCAGCCCTCGGTGGTGACCCTTCCTCCCCTGGTTTGGCTAAGTCTTTCGTTGTGACTACTGCGCCTTTTGACCCCTCTCTCTCTCTAGGGGTTCTCAACGCCGTTCGCGCCCCAACCGCACTCGCTCGATTCCTTCTCGTGCTGATGCGTATCAGGCCTTGTTTGGTCCTGCTTCATGGGCCAAATACTTTGATCTCCTCCCTCTTGATTCTGCGCCTCCTGACGATTTCTCCCTCCATCGGCATCTTGTAGATTCCGTGGATGCGTCTGTTACTTTCAACCCCACTCGTCTCGGTACACGTGTCGTTGCTGCTCCTTCTCAGGATGCGGCTTCCCGCTTGGCTGCCTTATCTTGCCTTGGCGAGATCCCTGTTCAGGTCTCCAAGAACGTTCAGATGAATGCCAGTGTTGGCACTATTCTCCTCCCACCCCATGTTGCAACCGGTGTTCGGAATCTGCAGGATTGCCACGATGATATTCGGCATATCCTTGATGCCCAAGGCCATTCTGTCCTCCAGGTTGACTCGTTTACTCGTCCCCCTCGTGGTCGTCGCCGTCAACCCCTTCGCGTTGTGAAGATCACCTTTGATGGTAGGACCCTTCCATCCTCTGTCATTCTTGCTGGTGCTAGGTGCTCTGTCCAGGAGTATATTCCTTCTCCTCGACTTTGTAACAAGTGCTGGAGGTTTGGGCATGGTGCCCTCTGCTGCTCTGGGACTGTCTCTCTCTGTCCTTTGTGTGGGAGTGAAGGTCACTCTAAGTCGGAGTGCACTTCTCCCCAGGCTCGTTGCCTCAACTGCGGTGAGGCCCATCCTACCTTCTCCCGTGCGCGTGTCCATTACAAGCTTGAGGCAGCTGTCCTCAACTTGAAGCACCGGGAGCGTTTATCTTTTCCTGAGGCGAGGTTCGCCGGCTCCCGCCTTTTGCTAATATCTCTTATGCTCGCGTGTTGCGCTCTTCCTCTCCTCATCCTTCCCGCCTTCCTCAGACTCGCAACCGTTTCCGGGCCTTGGACCCTGATGCGCCCACTGCCCCCTCCTTTGTTCCTTTGGGTTCTCTCCCGAAGGATCCTCCTCCTGGTCCTCTGTCTGGGGTTCCCCTTCCTTCTACCCGGTCTGTCGTGTCTCCTGTGTCTTCTTCCTCGTCCCCCTCCGATCCTCCTTCCCATCCTCTTCCTCCATCTATCGGCTCTCCCCACCGCCTGTCGGTGCGGGCGGATGTCCATCGCTCTCCTAACGGCCGTCGTGTGTGCTCTCGTTCAGCTTCTCCTGTTGAGACACTGGAATCCGTTGCCCGGTACGTAGTTGCTGGGACACCGGTCTCTTTAAGTCAGAAGCGAAAGCCTGGCTCCTCTCCTTCCTCTTCCCCGGCGGGTAAGAAGGCTTCGCTTTCTTCCTCAGCTCCTACTTCTGGCTCTGTTGCTCCTTTCCCTCCCGTTTCAGTGATTGCGCCCCCTGTTCCTGCTATGGAGGTTTCTTTGGCCCCTGCTTCCCTTTCGGTTGCTGCTCTTGCTGAGGTGCGCTCCCCTCTTTCTACTCCCCCTCTTCCTGCTGCTGTACTTGGCTGCTCCTCTCCGTTGTCTCCTCCTCTTCCTCCTCCTCCTCCTCCTCCTCCTCCTCCTCCTCCTCCTCCTCCTCCTCCTCCTCCTCCTCCGGACCCCGGCCGCCCACCTCTTATCTGTTCTCCCGTTTCCTTCCCTCCGTCTTTGCTCAGTTTACCCATGCCCCCCTAACCCTGACTTTGCTGACCCTGATCCCGACCCTGATATTCTTTAACGTGCTCTGTTGCTCTTTCGCCTTTGTTTCTTCCTTGTTCTCTGTTTTTGTCCTTTCTCTTCTCGTCGTTGTCCATTCTTCAATGGAACGTTCGAGGTTATTACGCCAATTTCCTCGAACTCCAACTTCTGATTTCGCGGTTTTCGCCCCTTTGTGTCTGTCTCCAGGAACCAATGCTTGGTGCTCGTCCTGGTCGTTTTCGTGGCTATTCCTTTCTCTCCCCCCCCCGGCCATTGCTGGGGCTTCTAATTCTTCTGCTCTCTTGATTCGTGCTGATATTCCCTTTGTTCCTTTGCTTTTTCCTTCGCCTCTCCATTGTTCTGCTGCTCGTATCTTTGTGGGGAAATGGTACACAGTTTGTTCCATTTATCTCCCCCCGAGTGTCCCGCTCTCTCTTCCTGATTTGAAACACCACCTAGACTCCTTGCCGGAGCCTGTGCTCCTGCTGGGTGACTTCAATTGTCGTCATTCTCTTTGGGGTGACGTTCTGACGAATACCCGGGGTCGCCTCCTTGAGCCGTTTCTCCTCTCTTCTTCCCTGTCTCTTCTGAATTCTGGTGAGCCCACTCATTTGGACTCACGGACTCGCACCCTTTCTTGTCTTGATCTTTCTCTCTGCTCTTCTTCTCTTTACTTAGATTTCACATGGCAGGTTCTTGATGACCTCCATGGAAGTGATCATTTCCCCATCCTTGTTTCCTTTTTCTCTTTTCGCCCTTCCCTCTCTTTCCCTAGGTGGCAGTTAGCTAAGGCAGACTGGACCCTATTTACCCTCAGTGCTGCTCTCTCTGACCTCTCCCTTCTGCCTCTCTCTCGCGCTCTCCTCCTTTTTCATGACACTGTCTTCAACGCTGCCCTCCGCTCTATTCCTCGCTCTTCCTCTCGGGGTCCACGGAAGTGCGTTCCCTGGTGGAATGCGGACTGTGCTCGGGCTGTCCGCTGTAAGCGTGCAGCCTGGAAGAGGCACCGCCGTAGGCAGACGACCGATTCTTTTCTTTTCTTTCGGAGAGCGAGTGCGGTGGCCCGTAGGGCCATCCGTACGGCTAAACGTGAATGTTGGGCATCTTATGTCTCAACAATTACGTCCGAAACCCCTCTGGCCCAGATCTGGAAGCGTATCCGCAAGATAGCGGGTAAGTTCGTTCCCGATGTTTCACCGGTCCTTCACCTCCATGATACTCTTGTGGCGGACCCGTTGCAGGTCGCTTCCGAACTGGGTTCCCACTTTTCTTCTGTTAGCTCTGGTCTTCATCTTCCCCAATCTTTCCTTCTTCGTAAACCTGTCCTTGAGTCTCATCCTTTAGATTTCTGCACTCATCTTCAGCTTCCCTATAATGATCCCTTCTCTCTCTCTGAACTTTGTTCTGCCCTGGCCCTCTGCGGTTCTACGGCGGCGGGCTCCGATCGTATTCATTATGAGATGCTTCGCCATCTCCCTCCGAGCACGTCTCAGTATTTACTGAGTCTGTATAATCGGATCTGGGAGTCGTCGTCAGTCCCTGAGGACTGGCTCGATGCCGTTGTCCTCCCTGTTCGCAAACCGGGGTCTCTGGGTACTTCCCCTAAGGACTTTCGCCCTATTGCTCTCACAAGTTGTGTCTGCAAACTCTTTGAACGTATGGTTAACGTTCGTCTGATGTGGTTCCTGGAACACCATCACCTCCTCTCCCCTTCTCAATTTGGTTTTCGCAAGTGCCGCAGCACGACAGATGTCCTGGTGAACTTGGAGGTCTATATTCGTACTGCTTTTGCTGCGAAGACCTCCGTTGTTGCCGTCCTTTTTGACCTGGAAAAGGCTTACGACACCACTTGGCGTTATCATATCCTATCTCAACTTCATTCTTTTGGCCTTCGTGGTCACCTCCCTCTCTTTCTCCGCGGCTTCCTCTCTCGTCGTTCCTTTCGGGTGCGCCTTGGTACCGCTCTCTCTCCCCCTCTTTTCAGCAATACGAAGGTGTGCCCCAGGGTAGTGTTCTGAGCACTACTCTTTTTCTGGTTGCCCTCAATGGTCTTCTTTCCTCTCTTCCTTCTGGTGTCTTCTCCGCTCTCTATGTCGATGATCTTACCCTTTGTTGTCAGGGTGATGATTCGCCTCTCCTTCAACGCTGGCTTCAACTTGCAATTGATGCCGTGTCGTCTTGGGCCACTGATCATGGCTTCAAGTTCTCTACTTCTAAGACTTGTGCCATGACTTTTACGCGGAAACGGGTTGTTCTTCGTCCCTCTTTGTCACTTTATGGTCATCCCCTTGAATACAAAGATTCCGCGAAGCTTTTGGGGTTATTCCTTGACACTCGTTTGTCTTGGTCTCCCCATATCTCTTACCTCCGTGTTGAGTGCTCTAAGGCCCTTACCCTCCTTCGGGTCTTGTCCCATACTTCTTGGGGGGCAGATAGGCGCACTCTCCTTGCTTTACATTCCTCTCTCGTCCTGTCTAAGCTCGATTATGGTTGCCCTGCTTACTCGTGTGCTTCTCCTTCTACTCTTCGCCGTCTTCATGCTTTGCACCATACTGGGTTGCGCCTCAGTTCTGGTGCCTTTCGTTCGACTCCCGTCCTTAGCTTGTATGTTGACACTGGCTTCCTGTCTCTCCAGGACCGCCGTGATCGCTACTGTCTTCGCTATCTTGCGCGGTCCTTGCAACATCCTTCCTCTCGCCTCTGTCGTGCTTTAACTTTTACCCCTCCTGCGGTTCCTGTTCCTCTTCACCACCTCCCTCTTTCTGTCCGGTTATCTCGCCTGCAGGATTCTCTTTCCGTTCGTATTTCTGATGTTTCTCCTCGTGTTGTTCCTTCTTTGCCCCCATGGAGGGTCCCTCTTCCGCGGTTTTGTACATCCTTGACCCGTATCACTAAAGCTTTTACCCCTCCTACGGTTCTAAAACGCCTTTTCCTCGAGCACTTTTCTTCTCACTGCCGCTCCGTTTCTGTCTTCACCGATGGGTCTAAGTCAGTGGACGGTGTTGGCTACTCTGTTGTTTTTCCTGATCGCACTTGTGTCGCTTGCCTCCGGAGACTAGCATCTTTACAGCGGAACTTTATGCTATTCTCTATGCTCTTCGTCTCCTGCTTTCTCGTTGTCAGTCTTCCTTTGTAGTTGTTGTTGACTCTCGTAGTGCCCTCATGGCTCTCGGGTCCTTTAATCCGGTTCATCCAGTGGTTGTCGAGATCCAGCATTGGCTGTTTCTCGTTCACAGTAAATTTAAGTCGGTTGAGTTTTGTTGGGTTCCCAGCCATATTGGTGTGTCTTTAAATGAGTGTGCGGATGCTGCCACCAAGGAAGCTGTCCGCTCTTGTCCCATCTCTCGTAAGGGCATTCCGTATTCCGACTTTTACCCGGTTATCCATTCCTCAGTCCTTACCCGTTGGCAGGCTTCTTGGTTGTCTATTACTGGTAACAAGCTACGTACTCTTAAATGTTGTGTTTCCTCGTGGCAGTCCTCCTTCCACCGTAACCGGCGGTGGGAAACAGCTCTGGCGAGGTTGCGTATTGGCGATACTCGCTTAACCCATGGTCACTTGATGGAGCGCCGCCCTGCTCCTTATTGTCCTAGTTGCATTGTCCCTCTTACGGTCGTGCATGTCCTTCTTGAATGTCCTGACTTCCAGGACGAGCGTGTGTCTTGCTTTCCGACCGCCCCTCGCGGTCACCTGTCCCTTGATAGAATTCTTGGTGACTCGGAAACTTTTGATATCGTTCGCCTTATGCGTTTTTGTTCTCGTATTGGCATCCTTGGTGATATTTAGCGCCCTCTGATTATTTTGCGTATTTGATGGTGCTATATAGCCTTCCCGGTTTGGTGCCTTCTTTTGATAATTACGTACTTACTTACTTGTCATACTAGATACTTTGCATAACAGAAAATTCCATTTCTCCCACCCTACCCATCAACATTGGTGTTCCTCAGGGCAGCATACTTGGCCCTCTCCTCTTTCTCATATACATTAATGACCTTCCAAATGCCTCCCAACACCTCAAACCAATTCTATTTGCTGACGACACAACCTTCATTTACTCCAGTCCTGACCCCTTGCTCTAAATGCCACAGTAAATACTGAGCTAAATAAAGTCCATCTTTGGCTAACTGCCAACAAACTCACCCTTAACATTGACAAAACTTTCTATATTCTGTTTGGCAATAAATCCTCTAATCAAATAAATCTCAAAATAAACAATACCCAAATTTGTAACAAATTAGATGGCAAATTCCTTGGCATTCTCATTGACCACAAGCTGAATTTCCAGGGACACGTTCAAAATATATAAAAAAAAGTTTCAAAAACTGTTGGCATTCTTTCTAAGATCAGATATTATTAGGACAATATTCAACTCTGGCCCCAGACATCACTCGGTACCCCTACTCAAATCTCTGAATATGTTAGACATTAAGTCTGCACATTCTCTCGTGTGTATTATACATATATAAAACGCTAAACTGTAATGGCAATCCTAACCTCAAAAGCTTCATAGAAGGTTGTAACAGAACCCATGAGCACCACACCAGAAATAAATACAGTTTTGATATTCCAAGAGTACGACTTAATCAAACTAGAAATGCTCTAAAAATCAAGGGACCCAGATTGTGGAATGACCTTCCCAACCATGTTAAAGACTGTACCTCTCTCAACCAGTTTCAGATAAAAACGAAGCTATACCTAATAAATTCCCTGTAACCTACCTTACCCCTCTATTGTTAACCAATGTCTGTTTTTTTTTTAAGGAGCGCTGTTTGTCGACAGAATTGTATTTGTGCTGCTTTTTCAGCTATGTTTTCATTTTATTCTGTATGCTCAATTAGTATTAAGCTTTAGTCATTTAAGTTTTTCATTCCCGAAACGCTTTGCGTAATAGTGGCTTTAGGCATTGTATGTACTAGCCCTATCTATAAATCCATCACTCTCTGTAAAATCTCTTGTATGTATGTACCTTACCTAAATAAACATTTGATTTGATTTTGAAAACACTGGCCTTATTGTTGGTCAGTGTTTATAGAGCAAAAAGTACTGGTTCATAGTTGATCAACCGGCTTCAACAATGAAGCCTTTCTTCCTGATGTTAGCGGTTAAATTTTTAATTATAGATGCGAGCGAATTATAACATGGAATTTTCTAATTTTTAATTATATATTTATTATAAATTTTTTTCCATTATTATTATTTTTATTATATATTCTAAATTTTTCTAGGTTCTAATGGCATTGGATGTGTGAGTACTAAACAGACCATAAATCAAGATGACGTGGATATAATGGATAAGGGCAAGACAACAGACTTCGAAATATCATCAAGTGGCATGCAGCAGCTAGAAGATGATTCATCAACCCCAATTTTGGGGAAGGAGAAACCCCAAAAATTCAGGAAAATTTGATTTTCCAGGATTTAAAAAAAAAACATTGCCAGTCAGGCTTAAATAATTGCCCAAGTCAAGCTAATATAACTTACCTCCTTTAGTTAAGATAGAGATTTCTGACACTGATAATTATAAATGTCTATCAGGGTAATATAACTAATGAAGTCAGGACATCCTTTTATTAAATTTGTCAAAACCTCTCTTAGCGAGTGTTTGCCTGTACCATGAAAAAGTAATGCAGTAAAACCACTAATTAATGCTAATGCTCTGTGTTTTGACTAATATTCCTTTTAGGTAAAGAATTAGGTAAAAAGTAGGCAATTAAGGGTTGTAAAAGATACATTGTGAGTTTGAAGCACAAGGAAACTATGAGGATGAAATAAGGTACTTTTTTTTATTTTACTTTTGAACTAAGCATGGTTTGGAATTTTTTTTAATTTATCAGTGAGAAAATTCCAAAGACTAGGCCCTTTTATTTGCATGGAGTGTTTGCACAGATTTAGTCTCACTCTGGGGATATCAAAGCAATATTTATTTCCGGTATGGTGCTCATTGGTTCTATTAAATATATCTTGAAAAAGTTTCAGATCAACATTAGCATTTAGGAACAAGGTTTTGTACATGTAGATTGCACAGGAGAATGTGTGGATTGTGGATTGAGTGCATGTTTAGCATGTTAATAAGGGACTTCAATAGCGAGACTGTGTGTTGTCTGACAACAAAGTTTGTTATAGGTCGGATCCTGCAGCCTCTCAGACACAAACCAGGGTTTTACACAATTCCTCCATGCACTCGGGCTCTGTCAACAAGCTCTTCTACCTATTCGCCCTTACTTCAATACTGTACACACGGAAATCACAATAGCGTCACAATTCAGTTAGTCAAATATGGATTTTATTGAGTTCAGTATTAACTGTCATTCAGAATAAGAGGATGAGGACTGAAGAAAATGAAGGTTTTATCATTGGCAAATAAAATTGTCTTGAGGTGTTTAGAGGCATTAGGAAGGTCATTAATGGAGATGAGAAAGAGGAAGGGGCCAAGTACACACTGACATGTGGAACACAAATGTTAATGGGTAGGGTGGTAGAATTCAATTCATTCACAGAAACATACTGGAGCCTGTCACTAAAGTAAGATTGAAGGTATTACAGGAAGTGACATCTGACTCTATAATATTGTAGTTTAAGAACGAGGTTATTGTGGTTAAGTGTCAAAACCTTACGTAGGTCAGGAAATAACCCAACAATGTACTCATTATTATCAAGAGCAGCATGTATCAAGTTCATACTAATCCGTGCACCATTGATGCTTTTTTGGGGTCTGAAGCCATATTGGCAAGTGTTGTGTTTAGATACATAGGAGTAAAGTTGCTTGTATACTAACTTTAAAAATATTTTAAACAAGGTTAGCTGGATTGATATTGGTCTGTAATTATTGAAACCAGTGAGATCACAACTTTTACTAACTGGGCTAACTCTTTTTATTTTTTTAATATCCCAAAAGGTTTGGGGTTCAAGTGATTTGTTGTAGAGTAATGCAATGGCCACAACATGAAATCAGGAGGCTTTTTTTGTAAGTTAGTTTGTATTTCAGCCAGGGCACATGACTTTGTTTTAAGAGAAAGGATATCATCATTAACGGCTGTGCAGCTGGTAGGTAGCGGACCTCAGACCCATGCAGGCGACGAGTCACAACAACATGGCTGAAGTATGTTGACCAGGGATGATGGGAAAATAGCCTCGGCTACCATCATTGTTTGTGCGGTCGTGATGGTCGAGTGGTTAAAGTGTCCTGTACACCAGATGCATAGCGCTCCTGGCAGTATGGGTTCAAGTCACTTCTGGGGTGTGAGTTTTCGGTTGCATGTATGCCTGGCGACCATTCAGGCTTGTTCACATTTGTTCCTCATGTGTGCCCCAAAGAATGAGGTGATTTGATAAAATACTATGCCCAAGATTACCATCAGAGTGCCGGCAGGATGATGGGGAAATAACCTCGACTACCATCATCTTTTGTCCGGTCGTGATGGTCGAGTGGTTAAAGTGTCCTGTACACCAGATGCATAGTGCTCCTGGCAGTATGGGTTCGAGTCACTTCTGGGGGTGTGTGTGTGTGTATATGTATGTATGTATGTATGTAAGTATATTTTGGTAGCAGTCTTTCTTGTAAACATATATTATTAAATGTGACCGAAAAAGTAAGATTAATAATTCTAACACGAGTTTTCTCCATATTTCTTATGTTTCTTTTCACTGTCGATGGTAACTGAAAAATCAATTCTCCAAAATTCATTTTTAATTCTAGTCTGACGCGACACTTGAACGCGTTTCGTAATAACTTATTACATTTTCAAAGACTAGTTTACACACACACAACTATAACCTGCAAACACTAAACAGAGTCCTACTATGCTATAATTTAAATGGCTTTCATTTTATATACCTGTATTTGGGTGAGATATGTTACAACAGTTTTGGATGAGGTGAAAACACAAGACAGAACACGAAACAATGGGTATAATATTGGGTAAGTTTTTAAAGGGAAGAATGGAAGTAACTGCAAAGGGCCTATTGGCCCATATTTCTTGATGCTTCTATATTGGTGCGGAGTCTTGAAGTGGGTAGAATAGTTGTGAATTAATTGGCTGTTGATTGCTGGTGTTGACTTCTTGATGTGTAGCGCCTCGCAGATATCAAGCCGCCTGCTATCGCTGTATCTATCGATGATTTCTGTGTTTTTTGTTAAGACTTCTCTGGTGATGGTCTGGTTGTGGGAAGAGATTATATGTTCCTTAATGGAGCCCTGTAGCTTATGCATCGTTAATAGCCTGGAAAGAGATGTTGTTGTCTTGCCTATATACTGAGTTCTTTGAGGCTTACAATCCCCAAGTGGGCATTTGAAGGCATAGACGACATTGGTCTCTTTTTAAAGCGTTCTGCTTTGTGTCTGGAGAGTTTCTCATGAGTAGGTCGGCAGTTTTTTGGGTTTTATAGTAAATCGTCAATTGTATCTTCTGATTTTTGTCTGTAGGGATAACGTTCCTATTAACAATCTTTCAGGACCCTTTCCTCCGTTTTATGAGCTGTAGAAAAGAAGTTCCTGTAAAATAGTCTAATAGGGGGTACAGGTGTTGTGTTAGTTGTCTCTTCAGAGGTTGCATGGCGTTTCACCTTCCTTCTTATGTCTTCAACGAAACCATTGGAGAAGCCGTTGTTGACTAGGACCTGCCTTACCCTACAGAGTTCTTCATCGACTTGCTTCCATCCTGAGCTGTGGCTGAGAGCACGGTCGACATAAGGGTTAACAACACTCCTCTTGTACCTGTCTGGGCAGTCACTGTTGGCATTAAGGCACATTCCTATGTTTGTTTCCGTAGTGTAGACTGCAGTGTGGAAACCTCTGCTCCTTTCCATGACTGTTACATCTAGAAAGGGCAGCTTCCCATCATTCTCCATCTCGTAAGTGAAACGCAACACAGAATTCCGCTCAAATGCCTCCTTCAGCTCCTGCAGATGTCTAACATCAGGTACCTGTGTAAAAATATCGTCAACATACCTGCAGTATATGGCCGGTGCCAAGTTCATGTCGACTAAGACCTTTTGTTCGATGGTACCCATGTAGAAGTTCGCAAACAGGACACCTAGGGGAGAACCCATGGCGACCCCATCTACTTGCTTATACATGTGCCCATCCGGGCTCAAAAAGGGTGCCTCTTTAGTACAAGCTTGGAGTAGTTTCCTTAGAATGTTTTCTGGTATGTCAAGAGGGGTACAGGCCGGATCACGATACACTCTGTCGGCTATCATCCCGATTGTTTCATCCACAGGTACGTTGGTAAACAGTGATTCTACGTCCAACGAGGCTCTTATCCCTGTGGCGCGTGTTCCCCGCAGTAAGTCAACAAATTCCTTTGGGGACTAAAGGCTGAAGGCACAAGGGACATAAGGAGTCAGCAAGCCGTTGAGTCGCTTTGCCAGTCTGTACGTGGGTGTAGGTATCTGGCTGATGATTGGCCGAAGTGGGTTTCCAGGCTTGTGTGTCTTGACATTTCCATACGCGTATCCAGGTTTGTATTCCCCAATGATCTTTGGCAGGTGGAGTCCGGTTTTCTTGGCGTTCACAGTCTCGATCAATTTGTTGACCTTTGCTTTCATTTCGGCTGTAGTGTCCATCGTTACCCTTTGGAATTTAGTTTGGTCAGAAAGTATGAGGATCATTTTCGCCAGATATTCGTCTGTTTTAAGAATGACATATATTGGCGACTTGTCACCTCTCCTGACGACTATCTCCTTGTTCTCACGAAGGCTCTTAGCTGCCGCTTTGAGCTCGAGGGACAGTATGGTGCTTCTGTAGTTGCCTCGAATCTTTCCTCCTGCAATAAGTTCTGCTTGTAAGGTGTCTTTGGTGGTGACCTTTTTTTGTGTCTCGAGGTCAATAAATATGTCGTCCAACAGGATCTCCAACTCCACTTTCCGGGCCATCTCACTTGGTCTGGACATAACGTGACAGTTTATACCCAGATTTAGGAGAGTGACTTGGTCCTCAGTGAGGTTGATTCCAGCAAGGTTCAGGAAGCCGTCTCTTGGTCGTGGAATTGCCATAGGTCCTCCATATAATGTTGTTGCATTATATGGAGGACATCTTTCATACTCACACATCTTTCATAATCACAGTTACTAGTCTTGCTCCACACGCACCCAACTGAGCGGCAGCTTTGCAGTCATGTGCAGGTTGCACCAACAGTAAGAAAATTTTGGATAATTCGCTAAGATTCCTGACAGCACATCATAATGAATGAACTACGTACACATTTCTTAGACTCCATTGATGGTGTTATCTCTGAATTCCGCGAAGTTTTCACATTCCATTATATAATGACGCAAAGTATGCGAATAGTTCTGCTGACAGAGTTTACATTTAGTCAAATCTACATCGGTAGATGTTGCAAACTCCCAGAGATACTTGTAGCTGAGACTAAGCCTAGCAGTGGTAACATCTAGAAGTCTGCTAACCTTATTGGATGACCCATAACCGTGCGGTTTTTCCTGCATAATAGAATGATGAAAGACGGAGTAACTGGTGTGAATTTCACTTTGCCTCAAGTCTACGAGATTGTATTGTTGTTCACCGGTTCCCACATATTCGAGAAAAGATCAGCCTCAGAGATCACATTTCCGAAATTTCCTATAACTGTCCGCAATGATATGAAAATAATTTAGTTTCACGTTGTTTAAAGCCACGTAAGTTCTCTTTGAAAATATTTCTTCAGATTTTGTTATAGAAAACGAGTAAGAGATGAGTTTGAGGATATACTACGATATACTCGAAAAATATACCCCCTGAAGCAAATGTAAAAGTCAAATTCAAAAGATTTACTGATCTCAGGAACTATGCAATAAATAAATAAATCATCCGAGCATATGCACGTGTAAAGGAAGAAATGTATATGCTTATCACTCAGAATGTTCGGTAATATGCTTATTGTTTCTGATGTATCTGTAAATATTATGAATACGTTGTACTGAACGGGGTAAGAATAGCTTAAGCTACCTCATCCCTTCTGTGGATTTATACCTCAATAAACTTATTTCAATTTCAAACTAGCATATTAAATTATAAGTTTGCAGTGGACACGAGGGTGACTTGGCAGTGATACATATGACAAGTTAGTAGCTTTACAACAATGCAATGTTAGTATGTGATCTTTCATGTCTTATTCATTAAATAAATAAATATAGCTCCTCTCACACGGGAATTATGCAGCAAGAGGTGTATCCTGCTTCTCGGTGTATATATAATGACAATTTCCTTTTGTCTAGGACATGTTCAGGACTTAAGTATAGACAGTAAACTATTATCATGCCCCTAATCACCCTCCAGCGTTTGATAGGCCTTGAGCCCAATACCAAACCAAAAATTGGACACGATACACCGAAAGGTGTATTCTGCTCATCGATGAAGCCTATATGTGAATAAAAAGATTTGTAATTAAAAACCTGTCACTAAATGTATATTTTTATTCAAGATTGACTGATTTACCTTGTAAGTTTACATTGATCGCAAATTTGTGTTAGCTTAAGGACCTGCCTGAAATGCTCTGCCTTAGTGTAATTGGTGGTGAAATTGAGCTGTGTCGATTGATCTACATTTGAATTGAAATATACCGTTAGTATTTTTTGGTTTTGCTTTAAAAACAAGAAAATGGAAAACCCGTTTATTTCACAGCTGCAAATGTGCAACAAACAGCTATGAATCCACAGGCTACAACGTTAACTGCTTACTTCTCGTTATGTCAAATGACGTGTTTGCAAAAACACTGCTGTATTCGGAAGTGCCTACGTAGTACACATGGAATGCCAGTATAAAATCGTGTGAACGACGCAAACGAGGAGAGCGAGTCGATGGACAACCTGGCATATTGAAATAAACTACGATAGGCAGACATCCACCGTGTATCCCAATCAAGATGAATGCTTCCGTCTTCGCATGCTGTTGGTAAATGTGTCTGGATCAACGTCTTCCAGTAATTGAGATTTGTCAATGGCGTTACACATGCCACTTTCCGTAGTGCATGTCAAGCTCTGAATTAATCTGAATCATATTGACCACTGGCTCTCCTTCATCTCCAACAGAGTTATGGGAGAAATATAAGTCGCACATGGCTGAAGATATTGTTCGTCGAATAGTTTAGTTCATTTATTATGCACCCCATACCCATCTTGTGGGCGGTAGTGGAAAGGGTTACAGAGGCACATAATGGGCTCAGGGACTGAACCCCACAGTTCGATTAGCTAAGCAAGTTACAATCTTGATGAGCTAGTTACAAAATTCAATATTTAATGATCGTCGTCATTAAATAATATTAAATATTCTGGCAGCTCCTGCGACGGTGCTGGAACCAAGCGTATTGGCGTTTGCCTTTCCATTAGACAATTTCAGCAACGTGAATGTAGGAGACCTGCTGCATAGGCAACAGCTTCTCCATATCGACCTACCCTGTCTTGGAGAGGAGAGGACACCTCAGCCTCGATAAACAGAGCGCAACTCTATAGTCTCCCGAGACTGCAGGTTGCCTACTGAGGTCGCATTTGAATCTTACTATGTGGCTGCTATCGAGAGGAAGATACTGCTTGACAGTGTTTATGAAGGTGTCCAGCTGCTGGACACCTTTTTTTTTTTACCAGAAGAGTGACTGTGTTGATGTCTTCAGGGTGGTTACTGCAAGATTCAGGAACTCTTTAAGCTCGTCTAAGGTCGTTGGTTGCTTCACATTACAGGAGATAGTGAAGTAGTGACATTTCTGTGATTATAAGAAAGGATGATTGATTGATGAAGATTAAGCCACCCGAGAGGGGGCATGGGCATGAATAGCCCATAAGAGAGGATGTTGTTGTTATTGTTTTAAAATCAGTTACTGGAAACAAAAATTCCATGTAGCACGGGCTATGGTGAGCCCGTAAGTGGAGGCTTTCTAGAGCCATTATCTGTATCAATAGCTGATACTGGAGATGTGGGGATGGGGTCCGTGGACGCGCCAATTCAATCCAAGACCATAGTGCTGGTCAGATCGGTGAATTGATGGGTTACACACCTTGCTCACAGCTGAATGCCACAGGAGGGCTGTCGGCGGGGCTGGCCGGTCTAGGGGAAATTGAAATTTAAATTTAAATAAGTTTATTGAGGTAAAATACACACAAAGGGATGAGGTAGCTCAAGCTATTCTCACCCCGTTCAGTACAACGTGTTAATACATACATAGACACACATCACAAACAATAAACATATTACCAAACATTCTGAGAGATAAACATATACATTTCCTCCTAGGTCTAGGGGAAGTTGTCCGGGTGTTACAAAGAGGGTTGGTTTCCTCATCCCAGTTCCCCGAAGTTGGTAGTCTGGGCGAATTTCCTTCTTCAAGTTGTCGTAGTCGCAGAGGTGGTCGAGGCGTTCTTGAGGGACGACCATGGGAAGTATCCGTCCTGCTTCCCTGCACTTGTATTCCCAGTAGTCGTTGTGGATTAGGGAGTTATGCCGTCTGTCATCCTTGGAAAGTACGCGGCCACGTCTGAAATACCCAGAGGAGGCAGCATGGGAGCCTGTCAGTCCGGGTGTTGCCGGTGCTTAATCAGGAGGAGCAAATGGTGCCCGGACGGCCGCATGATGGGCGGGAGAGCCGGTGACATCGACTAAAGCATCGGAGTCGGTCGAGTAATCGTGTTCGTCTTCCTTGGGTTCGTCTTTGGAATCGGTCAAGTCTTCAGTCGGTCGAAGTCTTCGGAGTCGTCCTGGAGGCTGCTGCCGTCTCTGTCAGTGGGACAAGCTCAATAACTGCCGTGGGTGGGGGGTCTGGCCACAGTGACATCTCCCTGAGGGTCGACTCGGGGTCCCCGGGGTAGAGGGTCCGGTAGCAGTTGTGGAAGCTGGAAGGTCATCAGGTACAGCAGCTGTCGGACGTCCATTCGTGACGCGCAGCCTGTTGAGGACACGGATGTAGCTGGTAATGGTGTTGCCTACTATTTTGGCAGCGAGGTGAAGGAGAACGGGTAAAAGGGTGATTTTGGTGGAGGCTGCAGACTGGTCCGGTGGTGGTGTGGTCATAGGTGGTGCGGTCGGCTGGGTGCGGCGTCCCCAGAAGCCGGGTGGTGGTTTATTATTATTAACATCTTTATTGACAAAATTAATTACAATTTTGCCTAATCTGAGGATTTTGATAGTCTTATTAAAGTGAGGATAATGCTGGTATTCACTGTCATGCAAGACAGAGGGTCATACATAAGACAATAGGTCTAAACTGTAGCCTGAAGCACATATATATTATGGTTACAATCAATGTTTTAGTGTATGGATATGTGAAAACAACTTTCTACTGTTCACTGCCACACAAGGGCAGGGATGGGTTCATAAGTGATGCAGCTTAGAAGTAATATAAATAAAAATTGTTCTTCATTCTTTAAAATGGACAAGCAAATTTTGGATAAATTGTTAGGATGTCGTCCAGAACACCTGAGTCAATAAAATAGTTACACAGTTGGTGGTACAAGAGGCCAGGAGGTCTAAAGTCCTTTACGGTTTCACATTCATCAATAAAGTGTTCTAGTGAATGCATTAAAGGTTTATCACAGAGTTTACAATCTGAGTATTCTGGTAGTGGCTCAGCCTCACTAACCTGCTAGATGTGCCTACAGCCAAGGCGAATTCGCGCAATGACTACATCACACTGCCTGGTCCGGTTACTGTGCTGACCATACAAATACCTATTATTACAAAACTTGTCATAACTTTTAATACTGCAGCTTTCAGGTCTCTGGGCATTTCTTAGTTCTTCTAAATCTGAATTATTTTTTTTAATTTGTATGTTTCTAATAACTGCATTAGATAGTCCAAATTCATAACCAATGTTTTCTTTCCTGCAAGCCTCATTGGCCAATTGATCTACAAAGTCATGTTTTCCAACTCCAACATGGGATGGGATCCACACAAATTTTTTACAAGAGTTATTATCATTGGCAAAAATGGTGAATCTCATGTGTTCCCGGGTAAGACCAGGAAGTCCGATGGGACTGAATTTGTTTGTCGAGGTATGGTGGAAGAGGAAGCGGTAGCCGTCATCTTTTGGATTTCCTTTTGCCGGAGGAGACAAGTCAGGTGAGACCGCAGAGTATGAGCCATTGCAGAGCAGACAGCTGTTGTTGTTGTTATAGATTCAGCTACTCGGAACAAGTTCCAAGTAGCACGGGCTATGGTGAGCCCGTAGTGGACTTACCTGGCATAGGAGCGATGCCCCCCAGCAGACAGCGTCGGTGGGAGGATTTGTAGTCCGTGTAGTGGTGCTCGTGAGCACTCACTACATCGACTGTATTTCCACGCTCGCTCGATGCACCTCCCGGTGTAGTGGGAGTACTGGTAGCACTTAAAGCACTGCCGGATCTCGGTGAAGCGCTCCTTGGTCACTTCGTTTGGTGGTATCTTGAGGTTATCTTGAGATGATTTCGGGGCTTTAGTGTCCCCGTGCCCCGGTCCTCGACCAGGCCTCCACCCCAAGGAAGCAGCCCGTGACAACTGACTAACACCCAGGTACCTATTTTACTGCTAGGTAATAGGGGCATAGGGTGAAAGAAACTCTGCCCATTGTTTCTCGCCGGCGCCTGGGATCGAACCCAGGACCACAGGATCACAAGTACAGTGTGCTGTCCGCTCGGCCGACTGGCTCCCTGGTGATTCCTGGTGGTATGGTGATTCCTGCGCACTTAAGACCGAAGCGTGGGTCACTGCGATGGCCGTAGTGAAGGTCACCTTCCGTGTTGGTCTGCGGTTAACTTCAGCACGGTCTAGACCGCTACTCCTGTCAGCGTCTGGTTCTGGTCGTTGATGCTGGCGAGGATGTCGTCGTTGTAGTTGGTGATCCATGTGCTGATATTCCTGGCGAACACGATCCTGTCCGCCAGGTAGCGTCGTGGTGGCGTGAGGGTGAGGCCGGCGTCTTGTAGGGTGGTCGTGGCGGTGAATATCTTCTCAAGATCCGAATCCCTGAAGAAGAGCAAGTGAACACCCCTCTCTTGTCTCCTGGATGTTGGCCGGTGAGACGTTGGTGGAGACTCGTGGTAAAATCTCGGCGGTGGAGAGAACGAGGTGCTCCCGGAGGCAAACCTTGGACCAGATTCACGAAGCAGTTATGCAAGCACTTACGAACCTGTCCATCTTTTCTCAATCTTTGGCGGCTTTGTTTACAATTATTAATCAGTTAATGAGCTCCGAAGCACCAGGAGGCTGTTTATGACAATAACAACAGTTGATTGGGAAGTTTTCATGCTTGTAAACTGTTTAATAAATGTAACCAAAGCCGTGAAAGATTGAGGAAAGATGTACACGTTCGTAAGTACTTGCGTAAGTGCTTTCGTGAATCTGACCCCTTGACCCTAAGCAACATGGTGCGTGTGGGCCCTGGACCATAGGAGCATGGGTCGGCAGCAGAGATGGATGTTTGGAGGGAATGTGATTTTTAGTTTTATTTTAGCCTTTGGGGCGAGTTTATTGGGCAGCGCCACTCATCCTGTGAGTGGACATACCGCCATAGCAGCATGTACAGCAATCTTCAATAGGAAGAAAACCCGCTGGGTTGTTCATCCTGTCACTTGCATCCAGACACAGCTGAGACTTGCTTAACTGTCTCAAGTTAACCGCTCCTCAAACAAGAAGATTACCATCTGTCAACCCTTAAAATCTTACGTTATCTTGCGGGTGCAAAAGGGGGGAATCTTTTAAGAACAGTATCAATATTTGATAAATAGTGTTTTCGTAACTTAAACAGTGTGGGGTTTAATATGCTACACATATTCCTAATGTCTCTCAGGTGTTCACATTCACGTAGATAGTGGTCAAGGCGGTGTCCGTCACTCTCATCACAGATTCTGCAACTCTGCTGCTCAACTGTTGTTTCCATTCCGAATCTCCATGGATATTTGTATCCAAGACGGATTCTCCCTATTACTGATTTTCTCTCGCGGCCACCTCCTCTTCGTCCATAATGATTGGGATTGCCAGCTGCAACCATGTTGTACCTGTCTGGGTTCGAATCCTTCTGGGGTGTGGAGTTTTCAGTTGCATGTTGGCTTGGGGACCATTCAAGCTTGTTTGCATATGTGTTGGTCACGTGGCCCCACAAAATGAGGTGATTCAATGAAATATCTATGCCCAAGCATACGACCAAGTGCTGTCGGGTCGTTG
Source organism: Procambarus clarkii (assembly GCF_040958095.1). NCBI lineage: Eukaryota > Metazoa > Arthropoda > Malacostraca > Decapoda > Cambaridae > Procambarus > Procambarus clarkii. The sequence continues at coordinate 16,609,927 of NC_091155.1, forward strand.
GGGATATAGTCTTGGCTACCAATGTCTTTTGTACAGTCATGGTGGTCGAGTGGTTAAGGTACCAGGTACGCCAAGGGGTGCATAGTGCTCCTGGCTGTCTGGGGTTCGAATCCTTCTGGGGTGTGGAGTTTTCAGTTGCGTATTGGCTTGGGGACCATTGAACCATGTGAATGATCGCTTGAATGGTTGAAATATGCATTTACATATATACATGTATGTATATGCATATTTATTGTAAATAGTTTTAGAATATAATTCCAAATCAGAGGTCTTAAAAAATAAACATTTTAGGAGCAGATTTTGTGGAAACGGTTGAAGAGGCAAACAACAATTAATTAACAACATATTTATTATGGAATAAATTATACACAAAAATAAAGAATATACTTGTAACTGGACTTAAATATACATATAAACTAATCGTTATCTCGTTGACTCTCTTAGGACCTGCTCTAGCACCAAGTCCCGGTGCTCAGAATTTTTTGCTGATTGGAGGGCCGTAACTGACGCTGACCTTCGGAACGCCGTAAGAACCGCTGAGGGACCCAACGCCGCCGCCAAGTCCGACACCACCGCCAAGTCCGACACCGCCGTCGAAACCTCCACCGATGCCTCCGATATCTCCACCGATGCCACCGAAACCTCCACCAATGCCTCCGATACCACCGCCAAGGCCGACACCACCTCCAAGGCCGATACCACCTCCAAGGCCTACACCGCCTCCAAGTCCACCACCACTGATCCCTCCAAGACTGAGTGTGTGGTGCCCATGGCCACCGAGCTTTCCGTTGAGGGTAGAGAAGCCAGCACCCAGGGAGTAGAGAGGGAAGCCATTAGCGGCGCCGTAGCTGCCATCTACGTTGTAGTACGCATCTACCAGGTACCCGGAGGAGAGGCCTGTCACGTATTCATTGGGGTAGAGACCGTGGTAGAGAGAACCCTTGTAGTATGGTTGGCCGTAAAGACCCCCGAGTCCACCTCCAATACCGCCTCCAACTCCAAGTCCGCCTCCGAGTCCGCCTCCGAGTCCGCCTCCGAGTCCACCTCCAATTCCTACTTCAATGCTATCACCACCGAGGCCTCCAAGACCACCGCTGATGATGCCGCCTCCAAGACCGCCTCCGTGACCGCCGCTGATGATGCCGCCTCCGTGACCGCCGCTGATGATGCCGCCTCCGTGACCGCCGCTGATGATGCCGCCTCCAAGACCGCCTCCGTGTCCGCCGCTGATGATGCCGCCTCCAAGACTGCCTCCGTGGCCGCCGCTGATGATGCCGCCTCCGTGACCGCCGCTGATGATGCCGCCTCCAAGACCGCCTCCGTGGCCGCCGCTGATGATGCCGCCTCCAAGACTGCCTCCGTGGCCGCCGCTGATGATGCCGCCTCCGTGTCCGCCGCTGATGATGCCGCCTCCGTGTCCGCCGCTGATGATGCCGCCTCCAAGGCCGCCTCCGTGACCGCCGCTGATGATGCCGCCTCCAAGACCGCCTCCGTGTCCACCGCTGATGATGCCGCCTCCAAGACCGCCTCCGTGTCCGAACCCTCCTCCTCCTATGAGTCCTCCTCCTCCGTGTCCAAGCCCTCCTCCTCCTCCAATGAGTCCTCCTCCAAGGCCATGGCCTAATCCAATAGAGCTCCCAATCCCGATTTCACCGGAATCGAGTCCAAAGCCTCCGCCAAATCCGCCGAATCCAATGGAGTTTCCGAGACCAAGTGAGGTCCCTGCAGATTCTATTTCATCCGAAACATCGACTTTGACGGCTTGATCGACTTTTTCTGCCGCCGAAAAGGCCAGCAGAAGCGCTAGACTTGCTATGCTGAGGACGGACATCTGTCGGAGAAAAACATACCGTATATCAGCAACAATTGTCGATGTATTGATTAAATGTATGTACATATAAGCAATTTTAATACATGTACAATCAATGGAAGCCATTGGGACTCCCATCAGTTACTTGATATCAATTTTTATTGCCGGATATATGGAGAAGTTTTATATTTGTAGTAGTAATGAAATTTGATGTAAAGTCTGTCATATGAAGAACAAATTTAACCTGATCGCCAGATTGTATGTGGAAATGTGTGATTTACTGTGGTCGTGATCATTAGTTACGTTTGATGGACATATTGCTGCCTGATCTGATGTGATGTGTTTTGTCGGGAAGCTTTTATGGTGTGTGTGTGTGTGTGTGTGTGTGTGTGTGTGTGTGTGTGTGGGTGGGTGGGTGGGTGTGTGTGTGTGTGTGTGTGTGTGTGTGTGTGTGTGTGTGTGTGTGTGTGTGTGTGTGTGTGTGTGTGTGTGGATGAGTGTGTGTGTGTGTGTGTGTGTGTGTAATTACCTAAGTGTAATTACCTAAGTGTAATTACCTAAGTGTAGTTACAGGATGAGAGCTACGCTCGTGGTGTCCCGTCTTCCCAGCACTCTTTGTCATATAACGCTTTGAAACTACTGACGGTCTTGGCCTCCACCACCTTCTCACTTAACTTGTTCCAACCGTCTACCACTCTATTTGCGAAGGTGAATTTTCTTATATTTCTTCGGCATCTGTGTTTAGCTAGTTTAAATCTATGACCTCTTGTTCTTGAAATTCCAGGTCTCAGGAAGTCTTCCCTGTCGATTTTATCAATTCCTGTTACTATTTTGTATGTAGTGATCATATCACCTCTTTTTCTTCTGTCTTCTAGTGTGTGTGTGTGTGTGTGTGTGTGTGTGTGTGTGTGTGTGTGTGGGTGGGTGGGTGGGTGTGTGTGTGTGTGTGTGTGTGTGTGTGTGTGTGTGTGTGTGTGTGTGTGTGTGTGTGTGTGTGTGTGTGTGTGTGTGTGTGTGGATGAGTGTGTGTGTGTGTGTGTGTGTGTGTGTGTGTGTGTGTGTGTGTGTGTGTGTGTGTGGGTGGGTGGGTGTGTGTGTGTGTGTGTGTGTGTGTGTGTGTGTGTGTGTGTGTGTGTGTGTGTGTGTGGGTGGGTGGGTGGGTGGGTGGGTGGATATGTGTGTGTGTGTGTGTGTGTGTGTGTGTGTGTGTGTGTGTGTGGGTGGGTGGGTGGGTGGGTGGGTGGATATGTGTGTGTGTGTGTGTGTGTGTGTGTGTGTGTGTGTGTGTGTGTGTGTGTGTGTGTGTGTGTGTGTGGGAGCTTGCGTGCGTGTACGTGTGAGTTCATCCAGTTGTCAGCAAGAAATAATGTGCAATTGAATCCGATTAAAACTGGCAGATTACGAAATAATGTTCCGTGTATTTATATTAACTAGCAAAATATTCCTATTTTTGAATCCGCACACTTAACCGGCCTTAAATATAAGAGAGATCGTGTCATACAGATAAACTGAGAACAATAGGTCGAGAAGCCTCAGTAGGAAGCCTCAGTAGGAGAGAAGTTTCTCTCACACACTGTGAAGTCTCAATAGGGATGCCAGTGGCAGCTAAGTCATAGCTGACAACGCTTGCTTCAGCGCTCCAGATTAAAACAGTTCGTGAAATTGATCACTATACAAACACAATTGTTTAAACAGCACTAACATTTTTGTTATCTGCTAGAAGAGAATTACAACAATAATTCGCATTTTAAAGTGAATTATTTTAATTGTTAATGGCTATTGTTAGCATTTACCGTACTGAGTTATCAAACAATGCAGTAATAAAAACCTACATAATTAAGGAAAATCTCTGTTATAAGGATTTTACTGCATTTGATAAAGCTCCTTTGCTAGCTATTCATTTAAAATATGTTTACTATATTATCCCCAAATAACCTCATATATTGAAGTCACTATTGTGCGTCTCGCTTAACGTGTGCTCATAGTTCTAAACTCAGTATTAAAATTAAAGAAGACTGTTAATATTAAGAAGCTTATGATCCACCAAAATGCCATTCTCAACCAAACAGATGACATTCTAAGCCACCCAGGTACCAATGTCAATTATCAAGGTGCCAATCTAAGCCATCAAGGTACCTTTCTCATCTACCCAGGTGCCATGTTACGCCAACCTTTTAGCAATGCTTCACCTCTCCTTTCTCTTTTATACCAGAATCCACCAGGTATAATTTAACCCCAAAAATACCCGTCTACCGAATTAAAATCAAGTGTGTCAAGAGACCTTTGAGCTTCGCCATCATTTCCCAATCGCCTCATACTTTCAGGTCACAGTTTAAGGAGTGCGGGTCACTGGTGTAAAAGGTCAGGTTCTTATATCGAGACCCAGTGTGACCGGTCGCTTGGCAGGCAGTGAGGGGCCAGATCATGGAATATGAACATTTATGGCATTTAGAGAACAAGTCTTGGCATTTAGTGAGCGTCAATAGACCATTACTTAACAAGTACAATAGAAGGAAATCTATGTGTTAGGTGAAAAGTGACGAAGAACAATTCATTATAAAACCTCTTAAAATCCGCGTTAAAAATTATATTCCCAATATAATTGCATCATTATCTTTCAACACTTAATTGCATTAGTATATTTCAGCACTTGATTCTATTATTATATTTCTTTTTATTATAAACAGTTTTCCATAACGCGGTATTAGAATACTTCCGAGGTATATGAGAAACAAGAATTTAGAGCGTTATGTTAATGGTGCATAGAGGCTGTGTTTGCATGTTGCACGACGCTTCGCGGGCTGAGAGAAAGTGAACATGTTCCGGTTCCGTCAACGTTATAATTCAGCATTATTATTATTATTATGACTCCGTTATTCACTTTCATGTTGCGGTGAGCAACTTCCTGGAAGAAGAGAAAGCATGAGAAACAGAATGAGAGAGAGACGAAGAGAGAGAGAGAAAAAAAAATTGAGAGAGGAAGAGAGAGAAATTGAGAGAGGAAGAGAGAGATTGAGAGAGATAGAGAGAGAGAGATTGAAAGAGGAAGAGAGAGAGAGATTGAGAGAGAGATTGAGAGAGATAGAGAGAGAGAGATTGAAAGAGGAAGAGAGAGAGGAAGAGAGAGAGAGATTGAGAGAGGGAGAGAGAGAGAGAGAGAGAGAGAGAGAGAGAGAGAGAGAGAGAGAGAGAGAGAGAGAGAGAGAGAGAGAGAGAGAGAGAGAGAGAGAGAGAGAGAGAGAGAGAGAGAGAGAGAGAGAGAGATTGAGAGAGGAAGAGAGAGAGATTGAGAGATTGAGAGAGGAAGAGAGAGAGATTGAGAGAGAGAGAGTTTGAGAGAGAGAGAGAGAGAGAGTTTGAGAGAGAGAGAGAGAGAGAGAGAGAGAGAGAGAGAGAGAGAGAGAGAGAGAGAGAGAGAGAGAGAGAGAGAGAGACAGAGAGGAAGAGAGAGAGATTGAGAGAGGAAGAGAGAGAGAGATTGAAAGGAAATATTCCTATCCAACTAGCTGTGCAATTATTGCTGTGGCTACCATTAACGCATAACAACTTATGTCGTTACTTTCAATACAGGAAATATTTTTTCTCAGGTTATCATTACTGATTCTCTGCTTTCTAACTTTGGTACTAAATATTTATTTACGAATTTAAACAAAAATGACAATAAATATATCAACCTTATTTAATTTTTGACAACAAGGTCCCCTTGGGCTTCATGGTGACACAGGACCGGGGTTTATCGTGGTATTTTGATACCATACATAACGTAATGTACCTAAAGGTACCGTATGTGACAGGAGTCATTCGTGTAGCGAGGAGAGGCTGTTGTCCTTATCGGATATTGCCACTGTTCTCCTACTGACGATTGAACCCAAACTGCCGGAGTTGAGGAGGTGTCTATGCTCTCTATGTATCGGGTATGATGCTACACACAAACACCTCATTCAACATATGCTGCGAGATTTCAACGCGAAGATTTTAGCACTATGACACTGTATTTTTAAATGGTAAATTCATATATTTATTGTGCTCACATATTAGCGCTAGCTGGGATCTGACTTAGGCTCTTGAATCCCTCCTCACAACCTCTAATTGGATTTTGTCAGATCTACCAATAACGGATTCCGAGAATGGAATATACTTCTTCTTCACTTCATTCTCATTATCTACTCTGGCACCTGAGTTCCTTGTGGCATCTATATGACTCCTTTAGGTACCGAATTCCCATGTGTGTCCCTTAGTTCGCGTTCGTTTATGTATGTGTGTTTCTGTGTGCATGTATATGTATGTGTTTGTGCACGTTTATGTATGTTTTAATGGACGTGTGTGTGTGTGTGATTGTGTATGTCATCTACTTTTGTTAAAAACATGGATCTGTCAATTTTTGTTGGAAATAAATGTTGTAAGCATTAATAACCATAAATAAATAATTATCGTCATGTGCAGTCAAGTGAAACAATATGATAACCCAAATTTCCTAACGATATCTAATTTCCTGCCCGAAACGCTTTGCGTCATAGTGGCTTTAAGCACTGTATGTACTAACTCTATCTATAAATCCATCAATGTTTGTACCACACCTTGTATGTATGTACTTTACCCGAATAAACATTTGAATTTTGAATTTGATTTGAATTAAACCCCGTTGATAAAGTACAGAAAACTGATCGGCATGATCAAATATCAGTACTTCCAAAAGAGGGTTGAAAACCCTGTGTTTGTGTGTGTGTGTGTGTGTGTGTGTGTGTGTAAACCAAGTAGAAAACTTAGTAGAACCAATAGCAGAAGCGAGTATGGGGGGAGAGCTGCTAGTTGCTTACCATTGGTAGGTCGAGAGTTCACTCACTGCACTCCTGCCGCTCCGGCTCTGGTATATATATATGCGGCCAGTAGTCGCGGCAAAACTTGTTCCTCCCTGGATGTTGAATGTGGAACACCTAGCCATGACAATTAACTAGCTGCTTAACCCCCTCACAATTTATTTATTTTTTTTTTTTTTGTCAAATAAGTGCGTGAGGAAGGCGATTGGGCTTCCTGTCTCCGTTACTCTTATTTTCTGTCTCGTGAATCCCATTGCTGTTTATGGTCCTCATTCGTTGGCAAATTAGGAATTTTGTCATAGATTTTTAAGTACAGGGTTGTCGTGCCCTTGATAATATCCCTCAAATGACTTATCACTTTTGAGAGTACTTTCGCTTTCAGAACTTGTGGTTTTTACGTACACTATTGGCAAGCGATGAGATCTGCATTAATGGAGTGCAACGAATAAGTCCAAACGGAAGCACAGAAATTGTTATCGCTAAGAATTCGGATTCGGCCATCGACACAATGCCCAATTCGGAACACTGTTTCACTCACAGTTAACACCGGGCAAATTAACTAGTATTAACCGCTGCCGCAATTATAAAATTATTTCATTTACAAATCTGAATTTGGAAATGATTCCATTGCGTTTCACACTGATTATATATTTTTTTCACTCTCGATAACCGTCATCATTACGCAAAGCCAAACATACATAAATTATCATCATGGGTATAGAAACACTGAGATAAGGACTGTTCCTGAACAAATAGCCTGGATGTGTCACAACGGAAAGGTCGATGATATTCTTGAGAGATATAAGAATTTTGCACCAAGACTGTAATCTTTTGTTGAATTAACTACATGTCTCTTGCAAATTGTCTATACAGTATACCTAGGTCATAAAAGTATTTGTGTGTACGTCTGATACCATACTACTTGTGAAGGAGGAAATGTATATGTTTATCTCTCAGAATGTTTGGTAATATGTTTATTGTTTGTGATGTGTGTATATATGTATGTATTAACACGATGTACTGAACGGGGTGAGAATAGCTTGAGCTACCTCATCCCTTTGTGTGTATTTTACCTCAATAAACTTATTTCAATTTCAATTTCAATTTCATCATAGTATTCCTAAAATAGCTTTCTTATACTCATACAGAATAACTGTAAATTTTCCTTGGTATCATGGTATACTTAAATACCATTATGGTATATTTTAAATTGCATCATGGTATTGTTTAAATGGCACCATAGTATACTTTAAAGAGCATCACGATATACTACAAATGACATCATGCTATACTTTAAATATATTCACAGTATACTTTAAAGAGCATCATAGTATACTTTAAACTGAATTACAATATACTTTAAATAGCATATTGATACAATTTAAAAGCATCATTTTATTGTTTAATTACCATTATGGTATACTTCAAATAGCACCATAGTATACTTTTGAAAAGCATTGTGGTATAATTGAAATAGACTCATGGTATGTTTTAAATAGCATCATATTATACTTTTGAAAAACGTCGTGGTATAATTTAAATTGAATCATGGTATACTTTAAATACCATCAAGGTATACTTTAAAGAGCATCGTGTTATACTTTTATATAGCACCATAGTATACTTTTAAACAGTGTAGAGTCAGTCACGTGATATTTCCCCTCATGTGGGTTAATTTTTTTGGAGTGGCTGATAGGGGGTCTCTCTCCCTCCCTCTTCCCCCCTCTCAGGATGCCTCCCGTCTCTCTCACCTGTCCCTGAGAGCCCCTCTCTGCCCCTCTGAGAGCCCTTTTCTGCTCTGAGAGCCCCTCTCTGTCTTCTGCCCCTCTGACCCTTCTCTGTGAGTCCTTTCAGAGCCCCTCTCTGTCTCTCTGTCTCTCTGTCTCTGTCTGTCTGTCTCTCTCTCTCTCTCTCTCTCTCTCTCTCTCTCTCTCTCTCTCTCTCTCTCTCTCTCTCTCTCTCTCTCTCTCTCTCTCTCTCTCTCTCTCTCTCTCTCTCTCTCTCTCTCTCTCTCTCTCTCTCTCTCTCTCTCTCTCTCTCTCTCTCTCTCTCTCTCTCTCTCTCTCTCTCTCTCTCTCTCTCTCCGTCATCCAAACTCCTCTCTCTTCCTGCCCAGACCCTCCGTCCCCCCTTCCCCCCTGTCGAGGGCTGCCAGCGTGCAGCAGTTAGGTTTTTGTGAGAACTCTTTTTTTTCCTTACAGTGACCGTCAAGTTTGTGGACAGGAGGAATCCAGATCTTGTGCAAAGTGGCCCAGAAACACCGGTTAGGACCAGAGTGTTGTGTGTGTGGGGGGGGGGGTAGGGGAGGAACAACTAATTTGGCTGCTTCCCGAAAGGGGAATGGTTAAACAGTGATTATATTATATCGAGGGAGTAAACGATTAAAAGGTAATCTTGTAAGATTACGGGTACAGGTGTATACAGTAACGCCTGTGTACTCACCTAGTTGTGCTTGCGGGGGTTGAGCTCTGGCTCTTTGGTCCCGCCTCTGTTCTGAAACTGTTTAATATTAAAACGAAGCCTTTAGATCCTGGGGGTGGGGGGTCATTTGCCAACTCCAGCGACCCGTTCTAAATGACGTGCCGTGTCCCATATAAGAAAAAAACAAATACAGTAGAATTTTCCATTTTGTGTATGTTATTTTCATGTTATTATTGTGTGTTATTATTATCATCTTAACTCTTGTGGGTTGTGATGAGATCTGCCATTTTTGTGTATTTTAGTTTGTGTTTGATAGGGAATTATGTATGCGTAGGGGTGCCTTCTCGCCATGCCCTGTGGCTGGGGGGGGGGGGTATGTGGGCCTGCGGGCCGCTCCAAGCAACAACCTGGTGGACCAAACTCTCACAAGTCAAGCCTGGCCTCGGGCCGGGCTTGGGGAGTAGAAGAACTCCCAGAACCACATCAAGCAGGTATATGTGGGCCTGCGGGCCGCTCCAAGCAACAGCCTGGTGGACCAAACTCTCACAAGTCAAGCCTGGCCTTGGGCCGGGCTTGGGCAGTAGAAGAACTCCCAGAACCCCATCAACCAGGTATCAACCAGGTATCAGCCAGGCTGGGGGGATTGGTGCCCTGAAGCTACATAAACACCCTATACCCATCCGAAGTGGCAAGGGGAGTTAGGGGACAACAACGTGCGCTTCTGAACTTAACTGAACTGTGTGGTGAAAAAAAAAAGCTTTTGTTCAACAGTGAGCGCTGACTGTTGTCTCTCGGTAAGAATCTAACACAAATCTTCAGTCTGTCATCTTCCCTTTCCTTTGTCACCCTTTTGTTCTATTGTTGCTCCATTTTTATATTTTGGGGCAAAGCGAGTCTCTTTGTTACCCTGTTCTTGTCTGCTTTGGATGACTAAAGTTTTCCAGCCCTTGAAATTTCTCCTCTTACATAAATAATCTCTCTCTCTCTTCTTCTTAAATGTGTTGATCCTTAGAGCTTTGTAGACTTTATATGTCAAGAAGCGCGAGGCCCGGAAGGTGATTGTCTATATAATGTAAAGAAGAATTTCTCTTAGTTTTCATTTACATTTGAATGGAGTGTTTGTTTCGTCTTCATAGACCAAAAGTACCAGGGATGCTGCCCTCAGAGACCACAAGTACCAGGGATGCTGCCCTCAGAGACCAAAAGTACCAGGGATGCTGCCCTCAGAGACCACAAGTACCAGGGATGCTGCCCTCAGAGACCACAGGCACTAGGGATGCTGCCCTCAGAGACCAAAAGCACCAGGGATGCTGCCCTCAGAGACCACAAGTACCAGGGATGCTGCCCTCAGAGACCACAGGTACCAGGGATGCTGCTCTCAGAGACCACAGGCACCAGGGATGCTGCCCTCAGAGACCATAGGTACCAGGGATGCTGCCCTCAGAGACCATAGGTACCAGGGATGCTGCCCTCAGAGACCATAGGTACCAGGGATGCTGCCCTCAGAGACCACAGGTACCAGGGATGCTGTCCTCAGAGACCACAGGTACCAGGGATCCTGCCCTCGATTTTTTCTGCTATATATTTGGATTTTTTTTTGTCAGTAGCTCTGGATATATGTGATATTTCCATGGATATTTTGTAATAGTATTGAATATTCTGCTCAGGATATTTTTTAATTGCCCAAGACATTTTTTTATTGATGTGGATAGTTTTATTGTAGCTCTGAAAATTTGTCTATAGACCTAATTAATTTACTTTATCCTGGATATTTTTGGTTAAAGTTCTGGATAATTGTTGGTGTGGGTTCAGCTATGACTCTGTGAATTGTGCTGTTGTCCTGGATAATTTTTATATAATCCTGGATATCTGGCAATAGATAATATGGATAATATGTAATAGCCCTGGATATTTTTATTTTGTTTACCAAATATGTATACTTCCAAGGAAATGTTTCTACAGCAATCAATATTTTGATATAATTCTTTATATTTTGTTGATGTTTCCTCAACACTGGAATGTTTGGAATGCCATAGATGTTTCCAAAGACATTGTTTGGTCCAATGATCCTCATCAGGAGACCCTGGGAGGCTGGTTCAAATTTTCCATTTAATTGAGGCAATCAACCATCTTCGACATCTCCAAGATCATGATAACACATAAAAGTCACTTTAGCAAAAATTAATGTAGATAGAAAGAAAAGCCATATTTTATAAACAAATGGTGCCTGGAGTGAGAGTCAGTCGAATATCAATGAATTATGTATTTAACCCAATTTTAGAAGAATTGTTATAGTTATATAGCTCCAAAGACCTTGATATTTCAATCCCCACAAACATTTTTATCAACCAAGCAATCCATAAGTTATTTGTATGGCTACTGATAATCCTATAATAATTACTGTCACACATTCAACACTAGCTAGTGAATCAATGAAATTATAATTGTCTCAGGTTACTTCTACCTCACACTAATGAGAGCAAGTTATGGTAACTTAAAATTTGACGTCTTTATAATGACATTTGTTGGGCAAGGGAAAATGACTAAGGTTTTATCACCATCAAAAATGGATCAGGGAGTTACCCTGATACAGGAACATAGGCACTCAAGAATACAGGAAAGTGAATTATTATTAACATCTTTATTGACAAAATTAATTACAATTTTGCTTAATCTGAGGATTTCGAGTAAGTCTTATTAAAGTGAGGATAATGCTGGTATTCACTGTCATGCAGGACAGAGGGTCATACATAAGACAATAGGTCTAAACTGTAGGCGGAAGTACATATATATCATGATTACAATCAATGTTTTAATATATGTATATGTGAAAACAACTTTCTATTGTGCACTGAATGAGGTCGATTGGACCCATGAAAGTCAGTGCCTATTTATATCCAGCTTAACTTATATATCTGAACGTTACGCTGTACTTGTAACAATAAAGCAAAGCCGTGTTTATTTTATTACTCGGTAATTTGTTCGACAAAATCCACAGTCCAAAAATATCCAAAGTTTGTTCTCGTGTATTTTTTTTTGTCTTTCAACTCGAAAGATTTTAAATAAATATCAAGTATACCCGCACTGCTCCGGATAACAGTACAGTATACCCGCACTGCTCCGGATAACAGTACAGTATACCCGCACTGCTCCGGATAACAGCACAGTAGACCCGCACTGCTCCGGATAACAGCTCAGTATACCCGCACTGCTCCGGATAACAGCACAGTATACCCGCACTGCTCCGGATAACAGCACAGTATACCCGCACTGCTCCGGATAACAGCACAGTATACCCGCACTGCTCCGGATAACAGCACAGTATACCCGCACTGCTCCGGATAACAGTACAGTATACCCGCACTGCTCCGGATAACAGTACAGTATACCCGCACTGCTCCGGATAACAGCACAGTATACCAGCACTGCTCCGGATAACAGTATAGTATACCCGCACTGCTCCGGATAACAGCTCAGTATACCCGCACTGCTCCGGATAACAGCACTGTATACCCGCACTGCTCCGGATAACAGTACAGTATACCCGCACTGCTCCAGATAACAGCACAGTATACCCGCACTGCTCCAGATAACAGCACAGTATACCCGCACTGGTCTGGATAACAGCACAATATACCCGCACTACTGTATACCGCTGTGTACCAGTACTACTGCAAAAAGATATACAGTATACCCAGAGTGTTACAGCTATTCACCAGTATATTCATTCTGTAACAGCTAACTCTACAGTATACCCAAGCTGCATCAACTAACCCTACAGTATACCCAAGCTGCATCAACTAACTCTGCAGTATATCCAAGCTGCATCAACTAACTCTACAGTATACCCAAGCTGCATCAACTAACTCTGCAGTATACTCAAGCTGCATCAACTAACTCTGCAGTATACTCAAGCTGCATCAACTAACTCTACAGTATACCCAAGCTGCATCAACTAACTCTACAGTATACCCTAGCTGCATCAACTAACTCTACAGTATACCCAAGTTGCATCAACTAACTCTGCAGTATACCCAAGCTGCATCAACTAACTCTGCAGTATACTCAAGCTGCATCAACTAACTCTACAGTATACCCAAGTTGCATCAACTAACTCTGCAGTATACCCAAGCTGCATCAACTAACTCTGCAGTATACCCAAGCTGCATCAACTAACTCTACAGTATACCCACAGTGCTACAGCTTACTCTACAGTATACCCAGACTGCTAGAGCTTACTCTACAGTATACCAACACTGCAACAGCTAACATTACCCACGCTGCTACGGATAACAGATCTGTACACTAACCGCAAAGTTACGGATAACTGCACAGTCAAAATACAGTTCAAGCTTGCAAGTTCTTAACAGGGATGCTGTTGTTGCATTCATTCGTTTAATGCATTCATTTACTGTTAATGCATTCCAAACATGTTCCAAAAAAAGAGTCAACAGGTGTACAGTCTTTTGCGTGTGTGGAACTAAATTGGCGAAAACATAGTTAAAATTTATTTTTAGTTTCTCGGAATTAAATGAACATTTCCGATTGCTTTTTCCTCTAAATTATAGAAAAAGGCTGTTGTTCCCATATTATTTTTTTCTTCCGGTTGGGCTGGACGGTAGAGCGACGGATTTCCTTCTTGCAGGCCGGTGTTCAATCTCCGACCATCCAAGTGGTTAGGCACTATTCTTCTCCTCAATGTTATCCCAAATCCTTATTCCTTATCCACTCCAAGGGTTACAGACACATAATGACTTAGTGCTTTCTCCTGTTAAAGGCATCTGAAGGTTGTCGACTTGTGAACCAATTTGTCACGTCTCTACGTAAGGAGTCAGCACCCTTCAAGCACCTTCAAAACGTTTTCCTTAAACTGTCTAGGGGAAAAAGGCAAAGCCAAGTTTGAGGGAAAATAGTAGTAATTTTTAATACTTTGTAGGCATAAGCAATCAGAAAATAGTACATGTTTGATAGGAACAAAAATTTGTGTTACATTGTGTAACCTACAAAATTCTCTCGCGTGCCTCTGGGGGAGAAAATGCCTGAAAGTGTTCATGAAGGAAAATAAGCACATCTTACCCTCAGGGAGACTTGTGCTGCTGCACGAAAGCTGACATATAACAGGCTTGTATGTTGTTGTTTTGAGAACTAGGAAAACTCTCTATGCATGATTCCCAGTTAATGACTCCCCCCGTCCTCAGGCTATATGTTCATTCCTTGCAGCGGCCGACCTCGAAAACACATCCATCAATTTAATATGCTGTTCATTCATAACATTTTTGTAATATAAATTAATGTTAATATATGGGAATTTTCTCAAATATAAATTAGTATTGGTATATATATTAGCATACTGTGCACATTTAAGCATTGGTTAGGTTAGGTTTGGTTAGGCTAAGTTTGTTTAGGGTCTGTTGGCGATTATTTGTATTTGTAGTAGGTGGGTGAAGCATTTACAGCGTTGTGGTTCGAACAAAATTCGTCAGTGAAGCATTTGTTCCGGATATGTTCGAACGTCAGCAGTTGTGAGTCGTGTGTAAACCGCTTTCATTCATAAACAGGGGGTTTGGCGGGTGCATGGAATCACTTTTGGGTCTTTTTTTGGCGGAGGGCCGTGATCGAAGCACCGCTCGAGAAAACTACGTACGTCATCAGATGTGAGTCGTGTGTAAAGTTTTTAAATTCATAAACAAGGGGTTTGGTGGCTGGATTAACGAGCTTTTGGCGTTTGTTGACGAGGACGGTCTGTTCAGCCCGTCCTCCAAACAAAGACCCAAAAGTGATTCCATGTACCCGCCAAACCCCAGCTGTTTATGAATGAAAAACGTTTACACACGACTCACAACTGATTTCGTTCGAACACTTCCGGAACAAGTGCTTCACTGACGAATTTTGTTCGAACCACAACGCTGTAAATGCTTCACCCACGCACTACAAATACAAATAATCGCCAACAGAACCTAAACACCTAGCCTATCCTAGCCTATGCCTATATATGCACAATATGCTAATATATTATAATATTAATTTATATTTAAGAAAATTACCTTTTTGAATGAACAGCATGTACAAATTTATGAATGAATCTGTGGGGTCGACCACTGGATGTAATGGACGTGTGTCAAGGACGGGTTGGTCTGTTATACTAATTCTATGTCTGTAAATGCTTCACTAACGTTTCACAAAATACAAAAAATTCCCCAAAGAGCCTAAAGACCTAACCTAATCTAGCCCTAATTATGCATCAGTTTCTAATATATAATTTTATTTTATATGAAAATATCGATTTTGAATACACAGTTCAGTATGATTTGTGAATGTATCTTTGGGGTCGTCCGCAGGGCAGACGACTGGGCTTAAAGACGTTACCGATGGTTAGTGATGGTGGTGCTGTGGAGTGACGGACACGTCTCAAGTGTTGTATGGAAAATCTTTCAAACCCATTACTCCAGGATGAGAGCTGTGTGTGTGTTAGTGGTGTTCGTGTTCGTGTTCAATTACAGTGAGTTATAGCGACCAGATTAGTAACGGTGAAGAACAATTAGCGTGTTATTGCTAGTTAATGTGTGTTTTGATTATTCGTTCTTTCTCTAAAGCAAACCTAAAAGTGTATTTTTATCAGTGAGAAATACGTGAAAAATATAAATGAGAAGCAGCAGGAAACGCCGCATCTTCTGTAAGCGCATAAAGTCGGAGGCAATACACACGCTGGGAACACCCCAGGGCATAGATTCGAACCCTCATCATGGCCACTATGGATTTGTTCTCGTAGGCAATGTTCGGTCAACCACTTACCACAGTCTGCCCTCACTATACGAGGGATCCCAGCACGACCAGCCGTCAGATCAAGGTAAATAATGCCTCGATCCTCAGTCACCCCTCACCTGGGCTGCTTATATATGTGTATTAAAAATTTACTAATATTTTTGTTGGTGAATGCATTATAGATGTAGTGTATCAGTATTGAAACCTATAAAAACATGTCACAAATTTACATAATTAATTCGCTTTCATGTCATTACAGGTAAGAAATATTGCCGCGCTCATCGAGGGATACACACCCGCCAGTTTTGAGGTATGTTGTTATATTCTTCTGTTTCCATAACAGTATTTTAGCTATGTGGTATACCCAGGGTGTGAGAGATGTTCCTCATTTTCGTGTGTAAGTTACGATCGCCGTCTAATTCAGTCCTTTCACACATAAAGAGTCATTTATTCCCACCCTAATGAGATACTAGACGGGCCAAGAAATGTTTTAAGTTGGGGAAAAGGGCGAGAAGTACAGTTTTAGTGTAAAACTTGGTTTCGAGGAGTTGGCAGGAGGCTAGCGGACAGCCATGATGGTGCCGAGAGTATCTGACGAAGAGGGTATTTCAGCCGGATGCGGGACACTGGTCTAGAGGGTATACAACGGTAGAAAAAAATTAACAGGGCGCCTACGGTCTAAATAGGGGCGTGTTAATGTCGCCCCTTGACGTTGGCACATCATGGCAAGAGTGAGTGTCAACCACCAAGTGTCCGGACGGTCCCGATTTGACAAGTTAGTCGGTACGTCGAACCGAAATGTTGGTGCACAAAGACCCACAACAAGAGAAGGCTAGTGACAATCAATAGGACGACAGGTACAAAGAGAATTAACAGGACGACAAGTGAGTGCAGTGAAAATTAACAGGACGACAAGAAAGTGTAGTGACAAAAAAAAACTTCGCCTATGGGGCAAGGATAGTGATTGATTACTGTGAATGTTTTACCTGTCAAGTCGTAAAGACTCTAGTCTACAGTGACAGTACCAGTGAGCGGCCTGAAGAACGACGCGTCCTTGTGGGAGTACAGAACAACTCAAGGATGGCGTGCAGCCCGGGAACGCGTCGCATTTCGCTCTTGGAGGGACGAGGCTAACCGGGAACTTCGCTGGGAAAAGGAACCCCTAGTGAGAGATCAACAGTGACGCCGGGGCTACGAATGAAAAAGTGTCTGGTGAGACACATAACGACGTCACACATCAGCTGGAGGAGTGACTTGAGAGGAACTTGACGCACTACATCAGCTGCTACCTTAGAAATTTTCCCTCCCAAAGTTTTAACTGGGAGTTCCTTTAAGAGACTGTTAGGGCATTCTATTATAATACTCCACGTCCCAGGATACGTTTTTTTATATATTGATGCGTATGTATGTATATGTCATATTGTGATGAAATACTAGTGCCTCGTTGAGGTTACCTTGAGATGGTTTCGGGGCTTAGCGTCCCCGTGGCCTGGTCCTCGACCATGCCTCCTCGTTGCTGAACTGGTCAACCAGGCTGTTAGACGCAGCTGCTCGCAGCCTGACGTATGAGTTGGTCTGGTTGGTCAGGTATCCTATGGAGGTGCTTATCAAGTTCTGTCTTGAACACTGTGAGGGATCGGTCAGTTATGCCCCTTGTGTATAGTAGAAGCGTGTTGAACAGTCTCGAGCCTCTGATAGAGTTCTCTTTCATAGTGCCTATTGCATCTCTGCACTTCAACAGAGGTATTCTGCATATCCTGCCACGCCTTCTGAGCTCATGTGGTGTTATTTCTGTGTGCAGGTTTGGGACCAGTCCTTCTAACATTTTCCACGTGTAAATTATTATATATCTCTCCCACCTGCGCTATAGAGAATACAGGTTTAGACATTTCAGTCGGTCCCAGTAGTTTAGATGTTTTACTGAGTGGATTTTAGCAGTAAAGGATCTCTGCACGCTCTCCAAATCAGCAATTTCTCCAGCTTTGTAAGGGGCTGTCATTGTGCAACAGTATTCCACTCTAGAGAGCACCAGCGTCTTGAAAAGTATCATCATCGGTATAGTATCTCTAATGTGAAAGGTTCTTGTTATCCAACCTGTCATTTTTCTTGCAGTTGTGACGGCTACTTTATTGTATTCTTTAAAGGTAAGGTCTTCTGACATGAGTACATCCAAATCCTTTACATTGCCTTTTCGTTCTAAGTTATGATTTGACGGCGTTTTGTTTGACCTCCAAGATAGGACTTGCACAGCGGATAATAGCCTAATGCTACTAAGAGATTTTCGCTAATAATTATCATGATTGAATTAGAAGCAAGATTTGATTTTCCAAGCCTCCTAAATTCTTGAAGAAGCTTTTCTTTTTATTAATACATGAGGTACATCTGCATTAGCGCAGCTACCCTAGACTATATGAAGTGGAGTACAGGCGTTAAAAAAGCTAACTACGTGATGGTAAAAAATCCCCATCACACAGGATCGTTAGTCATACAGAGGCATGTGATAGGCAGTCTGCACTGGCAGACTCCGGATTCATTTTGAGGATATCATCAACACAAGAGTGAATAAGGTAGCAGTGGTAATAAAAGTCCCCATCTCGCAGGATGGTTAGTCATACAGGGCCAAATGTTTAGTAGCCTGCACTGGCAAATTTTGGGTGCAATATGAGGATATCCTCAAGAATACGAGAGGTAATAAAGTAATTGCAAAGCTCCAGGTACCTCATGCCAACTGGTCTGAAAGGTCTAATAATTGGGCATTCGGTGATGTGGTGTGGGAGATCATGCCGTAGTTCCTGCTCACAGAGTTTGCACCTGGAGTGCTCAGGATTGGGAGATCCGTCACCTGTAGCCACCTGCCACAGGTAACGGTAACCCAACCTGATCCTTGCAACCACTGTGTCGCACAGTCTGGTGGACGTTTTGTGCTGCCCATAGATATAGGTTTCAGATCTGAACTAATCATAGCTTTATATACTAGTACTTTCAGGTCGGTGGAGTCAGTAATTTCTTTCCTATCAGACCTGAGTATTTGGACCAATACAGTTTTGACAGTAGAGATGGGGATACCTAGATCTAATTCAACTTCATCTTTGTTGCACGCTAATTTGGCTGCAATGTCTCTCATTATGATGGGTTATATTTATGTGTGAAGGTATTCATATAAAATAGATCCGAGACCCTTTACTCTGTGCAGCAATTAGATCATTTATAATTGATAGTATGAGGTTCTTGCTGTCGATCTTCCAGGAGAAGTTTTCGATTGCTTGAAGAGCAGACTTTGAATCACAAAATATTATTCCTCCTCCAATGTTTTTAATGTACTGGTAGCTAGTTGTAATGCTGCTAATTCTGCTTATGTGGAGGTCAGCCAGTTGTTTAACCTGACACTGACAGTCTTTGTGCAAATATTATTTCTATAAAAAAAAGGATTGCAGGACTGCATCCTGCTGCAGTCCGTCTAGTAGAAGATTGGACTGAGCCGTCGGTGTAGACACAGTGCTCGTGAGATCTTAAATTTTCTATGGAGGTAGTTGTTTCATGTGTGTGACAGCTTTGAGAAGAGCAAGATTCTCATTACCTTTCTTGGTGATAGGTGTGTATGATACTTGAATGGTGGGGTACAGATAAAGAGGAATATCAGAGACAGGTAGATTGCACTTAAAAGGAATGTTGAGTTTAATGAGATTGTAGGCATTTTTTCTCAGCCATTTATCATAAAAGGAGTGAGTTAGTATGTAGGCCCCAGTCAATAGGGTGTTAACAGCACTAAATAATTTGTCTTTGAGCAATGCAGGAGATGTAGGGTCTCTCATGACTTTAAGGCAAAAGGTAGTGTTGACTTGCATGATTCTCTCTAGTGTGGTTGGAAGCTTCAGTTCTTCCCGCATGTTGATGATTCTTGTGCATCTTGGGGCACCAAGAATTATCCTCATGGCCTCATTCTGTACTACTTCAAGTTTGTCCAACACAGAGGAGGGGAAATTAATTAAGTGCCGAGCATTATAATCAACGAGAGATCTAACGAACATCATATAGAATAGCCTAGCATATTTAATATTGATACCAATATTCTTACCAGTAAGTGTTTTCAATGGTTTTAGTCTTTCTTTTAACCTACGGTGTAGATCGTTTACAATGTCACTGTTAATACCAACTCCAAGGTATTTGTGCTGCCTACACGTTTCAATGTTCTGGTTGTTGACCTTGAAAGTTATAGGGACATGAGTTTTCTCTTGGGGATGGAGAACTCTGGATTTAGTTATAGAGATAACAAGACCACATTCAATGCTTTTAGCAGCGAGAGAATCAAGTAGAGCTTGCAGTCTAGTTTGGGTATTTGCAACAGTGCATATGTCATCGGCATAATATATAACGGCTTCGTCAGGTAGTGTGGGAATATCAATTGTTAATTTGTGCATGAGAACAATGAACAGTGTAGGACTTAGCACTCCACCCTGGGGTGTACCCAACTCAATGGGTGCATAATGTTTACTTTTGACGCCCTTGAGAAGGACTGAGGCGGTTCTGTTACTCAGGTAACTCCTGAGTCATGTCAACAGTCTTCCCTTAACTCCAAAAGAAGCTAATTGTTCTAAGATTATTTCTCTGCTGCATCAAAAGCAGTTTGGAGATCAATAAATGCCGCCTGAGAGCTTGGTCCCTCTCTAATAAAATATTCAGCAAAACTAGTTTGTGTGCTTCTTCCAGCTACATAGCCTTCCCGGTTTGGTGCCTTCTATTGATAATTACTTACTTCCAGGAAGGAAACCATACAGGTTAGAGGCAAGGTGGGGCTTAATTTGGAACATTAGTCTGTCGAGTATAATCCTCTCAAGAACTTTACACATACACGACGTCAAAGAGATGGGTCTGAATTTTTGTGAATTAGGCTTGGTTATGGGTATTATGAGTCCCTGTGTCCAGTGGTCAGGTAAGACACCCTATCTTAGACTTTGATTAAACAATTCTAGCAAAGGGCTATTTGACAGCTCAGCAAGTACTCTCATGGTATTGTATGCTATGCTATCCTCTCCAGGAGAGGTAGCCTTACCTTTCTTGAGTGTATTTTTAATTTCAAAGGGGGTTGAGCCATAGTTATCATCAGGCCCTATTTCATTACAGACAATTTCAATATTGAAGTTAAGATTTATTTTGGTGCAAGCCAGATGGTGTTGTACATCTAGGGGCAGGCTGCTTATACTGGCAGTGCTTGCATGTTGTTGAAGCAGCATGTCGGCATAGTCTACAGGTGAATGGTGATCAAGTTGACGACTGCTAGGATGAGAAATCTTTTTAATTTTATTCCACACTTGGGATGAGGATGTTGCATGATTGATGCCTTGCAAAAACTGTTCCCAGTGCTGGTTATACACCTGTTCCTTTAGCTCTCTAAACTCTCGGCTGGCCTCAAGAAATATGTTGATGGCGTCAGGTGTTTTATACTGCTCAGCTAGGAATAGAACTCTGTCATGCAGGGGCTTAAGGCGTGAGTCAGTGAACCACCTCTGTCCATCACTGTTTTGGGTCTTGTGGATTTTACAATATTGTCATAAAAAGCGGTTACTTCAGTGACCAGGTCCTCATATAATGCATTGACGGTAGTAAAACAGTAAGTGTTATACCGTTCAGAAATGCGGAACTTGAAGTGCATGTGTAACTTTTCAGGGATATTAATTATTTTTTTCAAAGCTTAGGGGTTTGACATTATTAATGGTGTATGAACTGAATATGGCAAAGTGATCACTAACTAATTCGTGAACAATTGATCCTCCGACAGCATTATCAATGAGACCGTGACCAATGACATAATCAAGCCTGCCACCCATGAGGTGTGTGACGTTAGAGGAGTCAAAGATGAATACGGACATGTTATTGTCTCTTAAATATTTCACAAAAACCTTACTATTTCTATTTGTTTTGGTGTCACCCAGGCTAGTGTGTCTAGCTTTAAAATCACCCACGACAATGGAATGAGAGCTGATTTTCTGGAAGAGAAGCTTCCACCATTTGATCACACCTTACATATATATTAACTAAGTTAATAAAGCCGGTCGCTGTAGCAATCTGAAACTGATGGTAATATGAGTCATCACTTTTGTGTTTTTTAACATGTTTATATACTAAGTTACTTTTAACATATGTCAAGATACCGACATCATGTGAACCAACATTTTTTGAAAGCTACATAACCTGAGAGTTTGGGTGGCGTTTTATTTTTTGTGCTTGCAGTGTATGGTTCCTGCAGGCACAGTACATCAATGTTGTTGGCACCAGCGTACCAGCCAGCGTACATCATTAGATCAAACAGCCTCCTACGTACGCTTCTTACATTCTAAGTGACCAAATGTTGAGTACACAATGTGTCAACTCTGTGAAAAAGAAAACATGCACTACCTTGAACATTATATTGAGGAATGTCCCATATTGACTGACTTTCGCCCTCCTGGGCTAAGGTATGCTGAACTCTGTAACTACTATATGAGTACTGGAACACTTGATGATATATTGGACTTGTACCCTAGATTGACCATGTAATATATCAATTATACAATGTATGTATGTGATGCAACTATATAACCTGAGCTTGTGAAAGTACCTTCATCACCTTCAGTGATTAAGTGCTTAATTGTACACTAGTTTCTCTATCAGATATCTCACCCTTTCAGAGTAAAAGAGACACATGTATGTGTATATGCATATGTGTGTATATATAGTACGTTTATGTGTGTGTGTGTGTGTGTGTATAAAGTATATGTGGAAGCTGATCAGAATTCCATTTCACCTTTATAAATGCACATTAATGATACTATGTTAAAGACACATCGGAACACTTAATGTAGGGTATATGTAAATCTGTGTATTTATGTATCTACGTATGTAGCTAAGCCTTGCATTTTAAAAGCACTACAATCACCTTCTGTGGTTGATTGTTCAATAAATCCCTGAACTATATGTTTAACAAATCTCTAACCCTGTCCATGGAGGACAGAAGAAAATGTATATATGCTGCATAGCATTGTTAATGTGTGGCCACGTCTGTGGTAGAAAATAATAATAATAATAAAAAAAATCCACGTGAGAAATTTAAGAGTGGGTAATAATGTTCATAAACTTGACGAAGAGAAGTGTTTACAAGGTTCACAAGTTGCAAACTATTGCTTACAAGTGAGAATTTTTTCAGGGTCATTAATGCCAAATAGTTCTTTCATCTGTGCCAAGGTCAGTTGGTTGCCTGTACCTTTCCCAGCTTGTATAATCATTGTCCCGAGTTAAATCCATGAGAATCGGATGGGGAAGGGGTGTCAACAATTATTAATTTTCCTTAAATCATTTAGCTTAGGCCTACCCCGACTAGCCTCTGCCCGCCCCCAGACAGTTTCCCCTAAAAAAATTGTTAAGGCTAGCACTCTGAAGGCGCGTGACCTCCAACTTTGAACAGAGAGACAAACATTCTCTCATTGTTCCACACTCTTTATAAGTGTTAATATTTTGCATTACCATTCTGTTTCACTTCTAAAGATTGTAGTGATCTATTACACAATAAATATTAAGCAACTATATAACTACTTATAATTAAATAAAAGCTGACTTTCATTCTACTCTCAAGATTGTAAACTGAGAACACTCTGAGCAGCAGCCCTTAGGTGACTTAGCTCTTTATTAATACAATATGCTGACTTAGCTCTTTATTAATACAATATGCTGACTTAGCTCTTTATTAATACAATATGCTGACTTAGCTCTTTATTAATACAATATGCTGATTTAGCTCTTTATTAATACAATATGCTGACTTAGCTCTTTATTAATACAATATGCTGATTTAGTTCTCTATTAAAATGCGGACAATAGCTCCTCTACAATACAGCTATTGTAGAACAATATGCTGACTTAGCTGCTCTTTAATGCATTATTGTAACTTAGTTGTTCAGTAGTAGATATTTCGGACTTAGCTGTTCAGTAATCAAACATGCTGACTAAACTGTGTAAGCCAAGTTGTGACTAGTGAAAGCTAAATCGTGACGGACATAATTTAAGTTGTGACTGGTGTGGGTTAAGTTTACCCTCAAGTTTCGACGGATGTAAGGCTAAGTTGAGAGCGTGCAGGTTAAATTGTGACATCTGTATGATGAATTGTAAATGGTGTAGGCAAGTAATCTAAGTTGTGACCAGTACAGGATGTGTTGTGACTTGTGGACATTATAAGTTGTGACCGATGTCGGCTAAATTGTGACTATTGTAGGTTGTCTTATCTGAATGTTAATTAAGATGTGATCAACAGATGTTAATACGCCCATTTTTTACCGTGTTGGCTAACCAGTAGAGGCTCCGTTGTGTCAAGTGTAGACAAAGTTATGGCCAGTGTAGGTTAAGTTGTGACTACATTGTGACCGTCGTAAAGTTGTAACCGGTGCTGTCTAAGTTGTGACCGATCGAGGCTACGTTGTGACCGATCTAGGCTACGTTGTGACCGATCTAGGCTACGTTGTGACCGATCTAGGCTACGTTGTGACCGATCTAGGCTACGTTGTGACCGATTTAAGCTACGTTGTGACCGATTAAGGCTAAGTTTTGACCGGAGTAGGAGTCCTTGAGCCGAGGTTAACCTAACACGCACCTTCGTACTCACATAAGGCGATGCATTACAGGCGAGCCATTTTTATAATACCACACACACTTCAGCTATAATAAATAAAGTCATTTTTTACCAGAGGTCACAATATTAATTTTAATATTCTAATGATTAAGGGGAAGCAAAACTTCATGTTGCATTAATATAAAACAAAAATGAACACAATTATGGAATAAATTCCAGAGATCGACCCAATCAGGGATTTAATTGCTAGGGAGTTGCACAATGAAACTGAAAATACCTCGCATTGTTTTATATGTAAAGTCAATATAAAATATGTTTTAATAATATATGTGAATGAATTCACAATTGTAATGGGCTGGGAATTAGTTCCATACTATTGAAAGATCGAATTATAATGTACAGTGCATAGTGTATGTTAGTGAGTGCATCACAAGGTACAGTGTATGTTAGTGAGTGCATCACAAGGTACAGTGTATGTTAGTGAGTGTATCACAAGATACAGTGTATGATAGTGAGTGCATCACAAGGTACAGTGTATGTTAGTGAGTGTATCACAAGATACAGTGTATGTTAGTGAGTACATCACAAGATACAGTGTATGTTAGTGAGTGCATCACAAGGTACACTGTATAATAGTGAGTGCATCACAAGATACAGTGTATGTTAGTGAGTACATCACAAGGTACAGTGTATGTTAGTGAGTGCATCACAAGGTACAGTGTATGTTAGTGAGTACATCACAAGATACAATGTATGTTAGTGAGTGCATCACAAGGTACAGTGTATGTTAGTAAGTGTATAACAAGGTACAGTGTATGTTAGTGAGTGCATCACAAGGTACAGTGTATGTTAGTGAGTGCATCACAAGGTACAGTGTATGTTAGTGAGTGCATCACAAGGTACAGTGTATGTTAGTGAGTGCATCACAAGGTACAGTGTATGTTAGTGAGTGTATCACAAGATACAGTGTATGATAGTGAGTGCATCACAAGGTTCAGTATATACTAGTGAGTGCATCACAAGGTACAGTGTATACTAGTGAGTGTATCACAAGGTACACTGTATTCTAGTGAGTGCATCACAAGGTACAGTGTATACTAGTGAGTGCATCACAAGGTACAGTGTATACTAGTGAGTGTATCACAAGGTACACTGTATACTAGTGAGTGCATCACAAAGTACAGTATATACTAGTGAGTGCATCACAAGGTACAGTGTATACTAGTGAGTGTATCACAAGGTACACTGTATACTAGTGAGTGCATCACAAGGTACAGTATATACTAGTGAGTGCATCACAAGGTACAGTGCATAGTGTACACACTCAAGACCACATCACCTTGCACATGACAGTGAACACTATTGCGTACCTCACAATGCACAGTGTAAACTGTATACTATGACTGAGAGAACAAGAAAAGCGGCACCGTGGCGTAGGGAGGAAAACCGGCATGACTTGCACTCGAGCCAAGGAGTGAGTCTACCTTCACACAGGTGAAGGTAAACTCTAGACGAAAGGGAATCACACCTGTAATTAAAGGTCAAAGGTAACGCCCGGTACCAGCTGGTTGGTGAGGGCGTGGCCCGGCTCACCAGTTATGTGGTAAAACAGTGGCTGTTGCTCTCTGTTTTGATGGTTTGGTGGATGGTGTCTGGTGGTGTTGTGGTAGTGTAGGGTGTTGTAGTGGTGTGGTGTTGTGGTGGTGTGGTGTGGTGGAGGGTTTGGTGGTGATACCTAATTATACTTGCGGGGTCAGAGCTTCAGCTCTTTGGCCCCGCCTCTCAACTATTAATCAAGTGGCGTACAAGCACCAGAACCTTTAGCACTCTATCATATTTACATATGAATCTGTATGGACACTACTTTTCACCACATTACTTCCTAATGCATTCTGTTCGTTAAATGCTCCGAAAATAACAAAATATATCATTCTAATATCTATGGTTCATTTGGGTACTAAGTTCCACCTGTGGAACATATTTTTATTTTCATTAGTTGCCCTGTCAATTCCTTAGAGAATTTTGTACATAGTGATCATGTTTCCCTGAGCTCTTGTGTGTTCCAGTGACGGGAGGGTGTTGAGATCTGTTTTGTTCCTGCTGATGTGGCTTATATTGACGTAATAGCTTGGCGACTACTGATAGTTTTAATCCACCTCTTGATTATGCTGTGGAGGCGTTTGGGCAAGGTGTTGGCTTAACTTGCTGTGTCATGTTCGTACTGTCTCACCGCTGTCTCACATTGTGGTACTCTTGGCTGTGGAATCTCCCACTGCTGTGGTGGTGGTGCAGGCCGTGTGGTGGTGGTGGTGCAGGCCAAGTGGTGGTGGTGCAGGCCGTGTGGTGGTGGTGCAGGCCGTGTGGTGGTGGTGCACGCCATGTGGTGGTAGTGCAGGCCATGTGGTGGTGGTGCAGGCCGTGTGGCGGTGGTGCAGGCCATGTGGTGGTGGTGCAGGCCATGTGGTGGTGGTGCAGGCCATGTGGTGGTGGTGCAGGCCATGTGGTGGTGATGCAGGCCGTGTGGTGGTGGTGCAGGCCGTGTGGTGGTGGTGCAGGCCGTGTGGTGGGGGTAGAGGCCGTGTGGTGGGGGTACAGGCCGTGTGGTGGAGGTGCAGGCCGTGTGGTGGTGGTGCAGGCCGTGTGGTGGTGGTGCAGGCCGTGTGGTGGTGGTGCAGGCCGTGTGGTGGTGGTGCAGGCCGTGTGGTGGTGGTGCAGGCCATGTGGTGGTGGTGCAGGCCATGTGGTGGTGGTGCAGGCCGTGTAGCGGTGGTGCAGGCCATGTGGTGGTGGTGCAGGCCATGTGGTGGTGATGCAGGCCGTGTGGTGGTGGTGCAGGCCGTGTGGTGGTGGTGCAGGCCGTGTGGTGGGGTAGAGGCCGTGTGGTGGGGGTACAGGCCGTGTGGTGGAGGTGCAGGCCGTGTGGTGGTGGTGCAGGCCGTGTGGTGGTGGTGCAGGCCGTGTGGTGGTGGTGCAGGCCGTGTGGTGGTGGTGCAGGCCATGTGGTGGGGGTGCAGGCCGTGTGGTGGTGGTGCAGGCCGTGTGGTGGTGGTGCAGGCCGTGTGGTGGTGGTGCAGGCCATGTGGTGGGGGTGCAGGCCGTGTGGTGGTGGTGCAGGCCATGTGGTGGTGGTGCAGGCCGTGTGGTGGTGGTGCAGGCCGTGTGGTGGTGGTGCAGGCCGTGTGGTGGTGGTGCAGGCCGTGTGGTGGTGGTGCAGGCCGTGTGGTGGTGGTGCAGGCCGTGTGGTGGGGGTACAGGCCGTGTGGTTGGGGTACAGGCCGTGTGGTGGTGGTGCAGGCCGTGTGGTGGTGGTGCAGGCCGTGTGGTGGTGGTGCAGGCCGTGTGGTGGTGGTGCAGGCCGTGTGGTGGTGGTGCAGGCCGTGTGGTGGGGGTACAGGCCGTGTGGTGGGGGGTACAGGCCGTATGGTGGGGGTACAGGCCGTGTGGTGGGGGTGCAGGCCGTGTGGTGGTGGTGCAGGCCGAGTGGTGGTGGTCCAGGCCGAGTGGTGGTGTTGTAGGCCGTGTGGTGGGGGTGCAGGCCGTGTGGTGGTGGTGCAGGCCGTGTGGTGGTGGTGCAGGCCGTGTGGTGGGGGTGCAGGCCGTGTGGTGGTGGTGCAGGCCGTGTGGTGGTGTTGTAGGCCGTGTGGTGGGGGTGCAGGCCGTGTGGTGGGGGTGCAGGCCGTGTGGTGGTGGTGCAGGCCGTGTGGTGGGGGTGCAGGCCGTGTGGTGGTGGTGCAGGCCGTGTGGTGGGGGTACAGGCCGTGTGGTGGGGGTGCAGGCCGTGTGGTGGTGGTGCAGGCCGTGTGGTGGTGCTCCAGGCCGTGTGGTGGGGGTGCAGGCCGTGTGGTGGGGGGGAGCAGGCTGTGTGGTGGGGGTGCAGGCCGTGTGGTGGTGTTGCAGGCCGTGCGGTGGTGGTGCAAGCCGTGTGGTGGGGGTGCAGGCCGTGTGGTGGTGCTGCAGGCCGTGTGGTGGGGGTACAGGCCGTGTGGTGGGGGTGCAGGCCGTGTGGTGGTGGTGCAGGCCGTGTGGTGTGGGGGGGGGTGCAGGCTGTGTGGTGGTGTCGTAGGCCGTGTGGTGGTGGTGCAGGCTGTGTGGTGGTGGTGCAGGCCGTGGGGTGGGGGGGTGCAGGCCGTGTGGTGGTGGTGCAGGTTGTGTGGTGGGGGGGGTGCAGGCTGTGTGGTGGTGTTGTAGGCCGTGTGGTGGGGGAGCAGGCCGTGCGGTGGTGGTGCAGGCCGTGTGGTGGGGGTGCAGGCCGTGTGGTGGTGGTGCAGGCCGTGTGGTGGTGGTGCAGGCCGTGTGGTGGTGGTGCAGGCCGTGTGGTGGGGGTGCAGGCTGTGTGGTGGTGTTGTAGGCCGTGTGGTGGGGGTGCAGGCCATGTGGTGGTGGTGCAGGCCGTGTGGTGGTGGTGCAGGCCGTGTGGTGGTGTTGTAGGCCGTGTGGTGGGGGTGCAGGCCATGTGGTGGGGGTGCAGGCCATGTGGTGGTGGTGCAGGTCATGTGGTGGGGGTGTAGGCCGTGTGGTGGGGGTGCAGGCCATGTGGTGGGGGTGCAGGCCATGTGGTGGTGTTGTAGGCCGTGTGGTGGGGGTGCAGGCCATGTGGTGGGGGTGCAGGCCGTGTGGTGGTGGTGCAGGCCATGTGGTGGGGGTGCAGGCCGTGTGGTGGTGGTGCAGGCCGTGTGGTGGTGTTGTAGGCCGTGTGGTGGGGGTGCAGGCCATGTGGTGGGGGTGCAGGCCGTGTGGTGGTGGTGCAGGCCATGTGGTGGGGGTGCAGGCCGTGTGGTGGTGGTGCAGGCCGTGTGGTGGGGTGCAGGCCATGTGGTGGGGGTGCAGGCCGTGTGGTGGGGGTGCAGGCCGTGTGGTGGTGGTGCAGGCCATGTGGTGGGGGTGCAGGCCATGTGGTGGGGGTGCAGGCCGTGTGGTGGGGGTGCAGGCCATGTGGTGGGGGTGCAGGCCGTGTGGTGGTGGTGCAGGCCGTGTGGTGGGGGTGCAGGCCATGTGGTGGGGGTGCAGGCCGTGTGGTGGGGGTGCAGGCCGTGTGGTGGGGGTGCAGGCCATGTGGTGGGGGTGCAGGCCGTGTAGTGGTGGTGCAGGCCATGTGGTGGGGGTGCAGGCCACGAAACACGCCTCGTGGGATGACCTCTGACACGCACATTTCCGTGTTTCCGACTTCATTGCTCTCATTACTGGCATAAATAGACACTGCAGGTTGTCGAATAGGTTCGCACGCTCACTCTCCTACGTGGCTACGACAACCACGGTCATGTTACGTGGCTACGACAACCACGGTCATGTTACGTGGCTACGACAACCATGGCCATGTTACGTGGCTACGACAACCATGGCCATGTTACGTGGCTACGACAACCATGGCCATGTTACGTGGCTACGACAACCACGCCCTTGTTACGTGGCTACGATAACCACGGTCATGTTACGTGGCTACGACAACCATGGCCATGTTACGTGGCTACGACAACCACGCCCTTGTTACGTGGCTACGATAACCACGCCCTTGTTACGTGGCTACGACAACCATGCCCTTGTTACGTGGCTACGATAACCACGGCCATGTTACGTGGCTACGACAACCACGGTCATGTTACGTGGCTACGATAACCACGCCCTTGTTACGTGGCTACGATAACCACGACTAGGTTACGTGGCTACGACAACTACTGCCCATGGTTAAAGAAGCATTCACAGATTTTAAAATATAGTTCCTTACATCTACTTCAGTTTGTGCCCAACCACTTGGAGTGGACGGTAGAGCGACGGTCTCGCTTCTTGCAGGCCGGCGTTCAATTCGCAACCATCGAAGTGATTGGGCACCATTTCTTTCCTCCTTTCTGTCCCAAATCCTTATCCCAATCCCTACCAAGTGATGTACAGTCATAGTGGCTAATCGCTCTTTCTTGATAATTATTATTACCTTCGCGTTGCTTTTTTCCAATATATATATATATATATATATATATATATATATATATATATATATATATATATATATATATATATATATATATATATATATATATATTATTAAATATGACCGAAAAAGTAAGATTAATAATTCTAACACGAATTTTCTCAATCTTTCGTACATTTCTTTTCACTGTTGGAGGTAAATCAAAAATCAATTCTCCAAAATTCATTTTTATTTCTAGTCTGACGCGACACGAGCGCGTTTCGTAAAACTTATTACATTTTCAAAGACTTTAGTTTACAAATACACAACTGAATAGAACTTACGCATCTCCGATTTTATATCTACATTTTAGTGAGGTGGATGGGGTGAGGTGGCATTAATAGGGTATTAATTTCATCAACACAAGACAGAACAAGAGGTGGCATTAATAGGGTACTAATTTCATCAACACAAGACAGAACACGAAACAATGGGTATTGAATAGAAGTGTTTGTAGAAAGCCTATTTGGTCCATATTTCTTGATGCTTCTATATTGGAGCGGAGTCTTGAGGTGGGTAGAATATAGTTGTGCATTAATTGGCTGTTGATTGCTGGTGTTGACTTCTTGATGTGTAGTGCCTCGCAAACGTCAAGCCGTCTGCTATCGCTGTATCTATCGATGATTTCTGTGTTGTTTACTAGGATTTTTCTGGCGATGGTTTGGTTGTGGGAAGAGATTATATGTTCCTTAATGGAGCCCTGTTGCTTATGCATCGTTAAACGCCTAGAAAGAGATGTTGTTGTCTTGCCTATATACTGGGTTTTTTGGAGCTTACAGTCCCCAAGAGGGCATTTGAAGGCATAGACGACGTTAGTCTCTTTTAAAGCGTTCTGTTTTGTGTCTGGAGAGTTTCTCATGAGTAGGCTGGCCGACTCATGAGAAACTCTCCAGACACAAAACAGAACGCTTAACGATGAAATTAATACCCTATTAATGCCACCTCTTGTTCTGTCTTGTATTGATGAAATTAATACCCTATTAATGCCACCTCACCCCATCCACCTCACTAAAATGTAGATATAAAATCGGAGATGCGTAAGTTCTATTCAGTTGTGTATTTGTAAACTAAAGTCTTTGAAAATGTAATAAGTTTTACGAAACGCGCTCGTGTCGCGTCAGACTAGAAATAAAAATGAATTTTGGAGAATTGATTTTTGATTTACCTCCAACAGTGAAAAGAAATGTACGAAAGATTGAGAAAATTCGTGTTAGAATTATTAATCTTACTTTTTCGGTCATATTTAATAATATATGTCTACAGGAAAGACTGCTACCAAAATATACTAATATATATATATATATATATATATATATATATATATATATATATATATATATATATATATATATAAATAAATTTTATTATGCAAGGTTATACAGTTACATATCTGATTTTATACAAAAAATTAACATTAAGAGGACACAAAAAAAAGTTCGCTTCCTAGAGGCTGCAGATTTCCTCGAACTCCGACGCCGGGCAGGAACCGAGGATGCAGCGAGCATTCCCTCTCTGGATCGCGACACTGAAGCGCTGAAAGAGAAAACTTGCTGCTCTAGGGTCTCTTGTGGTGTCAATGAGCTTGGAACCAAGATCCTTAAGAAACCTTCTTGCACTCTCTCCCCATGGGCCTAGGGTCTCAGACCATATTGGAACGAAGTTGTACCGATGATCTAATTGCCTGTACTTGGCTGACTTGTATATATATATATATATATATATATATATATATATCACTTTTCAAATGATAAACAATGTGTCGATCACTTTATAGCACAAATGTGTGATTTAGACAGTTGTACACCTGTTTAATCCAGCCATTATTGCAATGATTTGAATAACTTGTGACGAACATGTTTCTGATTAGATGGTAGACACTCAACTCCTCTACAGGAGTGACAAGTGGCTTGTCAACTGCCAAACTCCAGGCACACAAGGCCATGAGCGGAGACTAAATCAAAATGAGTGCAGCTGTGAGTCTGTAGCTCTCACTATTTGATGGGGTTTGGCCATACCAGGTGTGAGGACAAGTTATATGTGATCATACTGTTAACTACACCTGGGTAAAGTTCATGGTACACTCTCAGTACAGAGTGTAACCTCTTTTAATATGAAGGAAAATATCCATATCAATTAGCTTGTCATAAGGCAACCACGTCTGTATTCCTAAAAAGATATTAACATCATTAATTACACACAGAAATTACAATAGCGTGATGCATCAAATGAACAAATCCACAGGTGCCTTGACGAGGATTCGAACCTACGTCCGAGAGGATCAGTGCCACCATTAATTAACACATTAACACAATGCTCGAAGCATTGACAAAGAAACCTGGGCAGAGAGATATAAACAACGTTGTGTAATGCCGCGTTCAACACGACTCTCAGAACACTGAACCCTTGAGTGGATGTCCTTGGTACAGTTGTACTGGACCTGCTGAAGCATTGAATTTGCAATACTCGTATGGAATTTCATTGATTTTTTTTCAGCAATGATTAGAGTGTAAATCCAAGTGTCCTCTAAGTGTTTGGCTTCATTGGGATTCTACAGCAATAGATTCTGCAAAGGAATTCTAATGGCAGGGTTTGTAAGGGATTTGTCTTTTTTATGGGGAGTCTACAGTGGCTTATTGTGTAGCGTGACTCCTCGTAGCTGAGCAATTCTACAGTGAATAGTTCTCAAATGACTAAATTTGCAGTGAATGATTCTACTATGATAGGCTTTTACAAGTAATTTTGCAGTGAATAGCTGGTACTGTAAAAGTCTAAATAATAGGTTGTTCTAAGCAAAGTGCTTCGACACGTGAAAATTCTACATTGGCTTACGAATTCCCGTTTGAAAAAAAACTGTTTTGCAATTATTGAACACTGAACTGGTTTCCATCACAGATTAATTCTCCAAGTCTGTCTTTAGTTTTCTACAAAGAATTGTTCTACAGTCAATGGGTCTATAGTTATAGTTTAACTGTGACGGATTCTACAGCCCGTGGATGAATGAGAAGAGGCATTGGACCCTTTTTGTTTTCCTGAAGGTGGTTCGTCAAGGAGTGATTAAGGAGGCTGTTCACTAACTATTCAAATGTTGTATCTAATTCGGTGGGTGTTCCTGAAGAAAGGGTTCCTGTAGAAAGGGTTCCTGCAGGAAGGGGTTCCCTGTAGAAAGGGTTCCTGTAGAAAGGGTTCCCTGTAGAACGGGTTCCTGTAGAAAGGGTTCCTGTAGAAAGGGTTCCTGTAGAAAGGGTTCCCCGTAGAAAGGGTTCCTGCAGAAAGGGGTTTCCTGTAGAACGGGTTCCTGTAGAAAGGGTTCCCTGTAGAACGGGTTCCTGTAGAAAGGGTTCCTGTAGAAAGGGTTCCTGTAGAAAGGGTTCCTGTAGAAAGGGTTCCCCGTAGAAAGGGTTCCTGTTGGAATCGTTCCCTGTAGAAAGGGTTCCTGTAGAAAGTTTTTCGTGTAGAAAGGGTTCCTGTAGAAAGTTTTTCCTGTAGAAAGGGTTCCTGTAGAAAGGGTTCCTGTAGAAAGGGTTCCCTGTAGAAAGGGTTCCCTGTAGAAAGGGTTCCTGTAGAAAGTTTTTCCTGTAGAAAGGGTTCCTGTAGAAAAGGTTCCTGTAGAAAGGGTTCCCTGTAGAAAGGGTTCCCTGTAGAAAGGGTTCCTGTATAAAGGGTTCCCTGTAGAAAGGGTTCCCTGTAGAAAGGGTTCCCTGTAGAAAGGGTTCCTGTAGAAAGAGATCCTTGTAGAAAGGGTTTCCTGAACACCAGGCAGTGAACACCAGGCACCAGTGAACGCCAGGCACTAGTGAACGCCAGGCACTAGTGAACGCCAGGCACCAGTGAACGCCAGGCACTAGTGAACGCCAGGCACTAGTGAACGCCAGGCACTAGTGAACGCCAAGCACTAGTGAACGCCAAGCACTAGTGAACGCCAGGCACTAGTGAACGCCAGGCACTAGTGAACGCCAGGCACTAGTGAACGCCAAGCACTAGTGAACGCCAGGCACTAGTGAACGCCAGGCACTAGTGAACGTCAGGCACTAGGGGTAATAAGACACTAAATGAAACGAATATTAAGTGAACATCCACCACTAGTGAACACGAAACACTGGTGGATATTAACCACTAGTGAACACGAAACACTGGTGGATATTAACCACTAGTGAACACGAAACACTGGTGGATATTAACCACTAATGAACACGAAACACTGGTGGATATTAACCACTAGTGAACACGAAACACTGGTGGATATTAACCACTTGTGAACACGAAACACTAGTGGATATTAACCACTAGTGAACACGAAACACTGGTGGATATTAACCACTAGTGAACACGAAACACTGGTGGATATTAACCGCCAGTGAACACGAAACACTAGTGGATATTAACCGCTAGTGAACACGAAACACTGGTGGATATTAACCACTAGTGAACACGAAACACTGGTGGATATTAACCACTAGTGAACACGAAACACTGGTGGATATTAACCACTAGTGAACACGAAACACTGGTGGATATTAACCACTAGTGAACACGAAACACTGGTGGATATTAACCACTAGTGAACACGAAACATTGGTGGAAAATAACGAAGCACTGAACTCACTGACATTTTCCTCCCAACTTTGAGTTCAGTTTACTCATAAAAAAACTACATTTTAGTATTTTTTTTATCAGAATATGAGATCTCACCGAGAGAAAGTATTATGCAGTCAGTCACTAACTTGCTGAGTGATGCTGATCAGAGCAAAGATCTGCCCCAGAGGTGCTTCTGTAACCTGTTTCAGCGTCTTGTCGTTCAGTAAGTTTTCGACTCACACTCCAAGATCCCGGGTTTGATTCCCGGGCGGGACAGAAAAGATTGGACACGTATCCTTTTGTGTCAAAAGTTATGACGTTAAAGTAGTTCAACCTTAGGATTGTACTGAGGTGAACCTCAATACAATCCTGAACTATATAAAACACAGGTTTCTTGTCCCCGACAAAACTCATTTTAATTTACAATTACATAGACTGCATGTATAACCTGGCTACCTGTCAACGAATTGAGTGTTATACGACAAAGAGTACTAGGAAGACGGGACACCACGAGCATAGCTCTAATCCTGTAACTACACTTAGGTAATCACTTAGGTAATTACACACACTCTCAGATTATAACGTCATATCTTGGACGCAAGAGGTAGAGGTGATGACTGTAGACTATTGCGACAGTGAGGCCAGATACAGTGAGGCCAGATACAGTGAGGCCAGATACAGTGAGGCCAGATACAGTGAGGCCAGATACAGTGAGGCCAGATACAGTGAGACCAGATACAGTGAGGCCAGATACAGTGAGACCAGATACAGTGAGGCCAGATACAGTGAGAGTCAGATACAGTGAGGCCAGATACAATGAGGCCAGATACAGTGAGGCCAGATACAGTGAGGCCAGATACAGTGAGGCCAGATACAGTGAGACCAGATACAGTGAGGCCAGATACAGTGAGAGTCAGATACAGTGAGGCCAGATACAATGAGGCCAGATACAGTGACGCCAGATACAGTGAGGCCAGATACAGTGAGGCCAGATACAGTGAGACCAGATACAGTGAGGCCAGATACAGTGAGAGTCAGATACAGTGAGGCCAGATACAATGAGGCCAGATACAGTGACGCCAGATACAGTGAGGCCAGATACAGTGACGCCAGATACAGTGAGGCCAGATACAGTGAAGCCAGATACAGTGAAGCCAGATACAAGGACCTCTCTGCGGGGAAGGGAGGGAAGCAACTATCGGGAGAAAGCACCAAACCATTACAACTATACAGCACTTGGAAGGGATCAGAATAAGGATTTGAGATGAGACGAGAGAAAGAAAGAATAGTACCCAACCACTTGGACGCTCGAGGATTGAACACCGACCTGCATGAAGCAAGACCGTCGCTCTACCGTCCAGCCCAAGTGGCTGGGGGGCATCTCTCCTGGAGATACAGTTGAAACGTCACATTCACTCGTCTCAAAATTACCTCAAGAGGTCAGAGATGCCGAGGGGGCCGTTCAGTGCCTCCCTTGGTCTATCACTGGCTCGGACCTGGCAAGGTCTTCGTGTTTCATTCACCGGCAGTGTTATTGTTCGCACAGCTGACGCCATTATGAAACGCGGGACGCAACTTCGTTTCCAGTTTCTGGCCGTGACGACACTTTTGGTCGTTCTGCGCCGACCTTGATGCTTTGCTGGGAATAAAAAGACCAGACTTCAACGGAATTCACTTACAGGATTTTGTGTTGTAAGCCCAGTCATTCTATATATATATATATATATATATATATATATATATATATATATATATATATATATATATATATATATATATATATATATATATATAAAATATGTTGTTAAATATGACCGAGAAAGTAAGAATAATAATTCTAACACGAATTTTCTCAATATTTCTTATGTTTCTTTTTACTGTCGATGGTAATTGAAAAATCAATTCTCCAAAATTCATTTATATATATATATATATATATATATATATATATATATATATATATATCATTATATATATATATATATCATTATATATATATATATATATATATATATATATATATATATATATATATATATATATATATATATATATATATATATATATATATATATATATATGTACACTTTTACATAAACATAAGACTATGTACACCAAAAAAGTACATAATCTTGCGTCTATGTAAGTCACAAAACTCACCCATTTAAAAACTCGCTTCTTTTGTTAACTTGATTAAGCCTCGAAAACCGCTTGATGATGAGTCATTAAAAAAGAGTAACTTTCTCTTTCTGTCTTTTGTGTGTTTCTCTTCTACTTTCTCCCGCTTTCCTTTCCTCTGAGGAATGTTATTCGATTATTTCTCACATGATCTCGAACTTCATGTTTCTAGGCTGTTTTTATTCAGTCCTTTCACCTCCACCGAATTATAGTAAATTGAACGTTCCTTTGCAATACTGAAAGGCAATCACAATGGCGCGCGCGCGCGCACACGCGCACACACACACACGCCGGTGGCTGTGTGGGCAGCACGCTAGACACGTAATCATGTGGCCCGGGTTCGATTCCCGGCGCCGGCGACAAAACAAAATGGTCAGTTTCTTTCGCCCTGATGGTCTGTTACCTAGCAGAAAATAGGTACCTCGGAAATTGACAGCTGTTACGGGCTGCTTCTTGGGTGTGTGTGTGTGTGTGTGGGAGGGGGGGGGAAGTTAGTTAGTAGTTAGTAACAGTTGATTCATTGACGGTTGAGAGCCGGGCCGAAAGAGCAGAGCTCAACCCCCTGCAAGCACAACTAGAACTAGGTGAACTAGATGAATACACACACACACACACACACACACACACACACACACACACACACACACACACACACACACACACACACACATACAGGAACACAGGAACTCCATACACAGTTTCAAATGTAAATATGATAGAGCCCAGTAGGCTCAGGAATCTGTACACCAGTTGATTGACTGTTGAGAGGCGGGACCAAAGAGCCAAAGCTCAACCCCCGCAAGCACAAATAGGTGAGTACACACACACAAGCAGGCCTGTGAAGACACAAATCAACAATAAAATCAATATAGTTCAAAAGACAATGCCCAGAAAGAAACTAACGTACATCTATACACCACATGGAAGGGGAGGGGACTAGGAGCTGGAGTACGACCAAGGGAATTCTCTGTAAATATGTATAAACTAACCCAACATAAATGAACAAACAGATACAAATAAAACACATAAATTTTAACTTGATTTTCAATGCAGAGGCCAAAATGAGAAAGATAAAACGAAGATTATCTGACAGAGTGTCACCTAGGATATTAAGAGAAGACTAGGCAAGACCTAAGTATACGCACTATTAGCTCTAATCTTCAAATGATGACCAGACCACACACTAGAAGGTGAAGGGACGACGACGTTTCGGTCCGTCCTGGACCATTCTCAAGTCGTCTAATCTTCAAAGATTCAATTCCTGAGGGAGGGAATTATCAGGGGAGAGCGCTAAGCAATTACGACTATATAGCACTTGGAAAGGGTCAGGATAAGGATTTGGAATGGGATGGGGGGAAAGGAATGGTGCCCAGCCACTCGGACGGTCGGGGATTGAACGCCGACCTGCGTGAAGCGAGACTGTCGCTCTACCGTCCAGCCCAAGTGGTTGAGCGATTTACCAAGCTGTCAGATAGGTGGTAAGGAAGCGGCACATACCTACAGACCATCCGTCACTGACAAGCATCTTCCGCAAAGTTCTTAAAATAATATTAAAAAATAGATTAGAAAACGCCTAGAGAGGATAAAATGTGTAAACAAACACCAATCACAGCTTTACTGAAGTTAAATCATGCCTGAAGAATCTACTGATGTCCGGTGATAACAAAAATAAGATAGGACAAAGATGGACAATGGAGAGTATTTCTGGAAATCGTAAAGGCCTTAGACACCGATTCACATAAGGAATAACTACACAAATTTGAGAGGCAGGCGAGAGTATAGACATAAACACTGATGGAAGTGAGAGTACCTAACAGGCTGGAGTCAGAGATTCAGTGAGAGCCAATAAGTGATATTGGTGTTGTTAATCAAGTGGAGTCAATCCAAAAAGAATACTAGGACTCATGTTATTTCTCATTTATATTAATAGCCTATATATGGGGATTAAGTCCTCCTCCATCGTTCCAAATTGGTGCAAAATTAGGCTTACACATTAAGCCTTACTCTGGAGGCACAAATAAATTGGATGAAGTCAATCGCATATTCTAAAATGGTAAAAAATCAGGACGTCATTCAGGATCCTAGCTAATAGGGACATTCAAATCAGTATGTAAAAACATACAAAAACCTATAGTGTGGCAGAACACATGTAATGTAAACGACGTTTCCTGTGGGAGCGCAGCCTTCTCTAACATCCACAATAGTTACCTTGAACAGAGAGAAGAATTATATTCAGAGAAGGGGGAGGGGGGGGGGGGGGGGTTTGGCTAGTATTTGTAGCTGCAACTCTAAGGTTAATAGATCTTTGATGTTGTTTTGAACAGAGATGTTACAGGATTGTATCCGTTCTTCACCCTTGGTGGAGTCTGGACCGGGGTGAGACTACAGATTACAGACTACAACAAGGGTACTGTGATGTAAAGTGAAAAAGAACTACAGCATATGATGTAAAGTGAAAAAACTCATGACCAACAAAGTAGACAAGTCCATAACCACAACTGTAGTCAACTGTAACAAATTATGCAGCAAAGAACCACTTTAAAAAGGAAACGTTGTCACTGGAAATTGTACAACACTGTGTTTCACAGAGTTTGTTTAACTCTAAGCCCTAATTCTAATTAATTATTTTAACAATTAAATTAACAAAGTTCTTTATCAAATAAAATTTCACAAACGTGAGTCTGTGGTCCTTCGAATCCCTACCATTAGTCAATGATCTTACCGGCCTTACCATAAGTCAATGGTCCTTCGAGCCATACCATGAGTCAGTGGTCCTTCGAGCCCTACCATAAGTCAATGGTCCTTCGAGCCATACCATAAGTCAATGGTCCTTCGAGCCCTACCATGAGTCAGTTGTCCTTCGAGCCCTACCATAAGTCAATGGTCCTTTGAGCCCTACCATGAGTCAGTTGTCCTTCGAGCCCTATCATGAGTCAGTGGTCCTTACCAAGAGTCATCAAACAATACTATGAGCCACAGGGTCAGTACCATGAGGCACGGGGTTTGTACCATGAGCCACATGGTCTGTACCATGAGCTACAGGGTCTGTACCATGAGCCACATGGTATGTAC
This sequence comes from Procambarus clarkii, assembly GCF_040958095.1. Lineage (NCBI taxonomy): Eukaryota > Metazoa > Arthropoda > Malacostraca > Decapoda > Cambaridae > Procambarus > Procambarus clarkii. The sequence continues at coordinate 16,650,120 of NC_091155.1, forward strand.
CATGAGCCACATGGTCTGTACCATGAGCTACAGGGTCTGTACCATGAGCTACAGGGTCTGTACCATGAGCTACAGGGTCTGTACCATGAGCCACATGGTCTGTACCATGAGCCACATGGTCTGTACCATGAGCTACAGGGTCTGTACCATGAGCCACATGGTCTGTACCATGAGCCACATGGTCTGTACCATGAGCTACAGGGTCTGTACCATGAGCTACAGGGTCTGTATCATGAGCTACAGGGTCTGTACCATGAGCCACATGGTCTGTAATATGAGCCACATGGTCTGTACCATGAGCCACAGGGTCTGTACCATGAGCCACATGGTCTGTACCATGAGCTACAGGGTCTGTACCATGAGCCACATGGTCTGTACAATGAGCCACATGGTCTGTACCATGAGCCACAGGGTCTGTACCATGAGCCACAGGGTCTGTACCATGAGCCACATGGTCTGTACCATGAGCCACAGGGTCTGTACCATGAGCCGCAGGGTCTGTACCATGAGCCACATGGTCTGTACCATGAGCCACAGGGTCTGTACCATGAGCCACATGGTCTGTACCATGAGCCACAGGGTCTGTACCATGAGCCACATGGTCTGTACCATGAGCCACAGGGTCTGTACCATGAGCCACATGGTCTGTACCATGAGCCACAGGGTCTGTACCATGAGCCACAGGGTCTGTACCATGAGCCACAGGGTCTGTACCATGAGCCACAGGGTCTTTACCATGAGCCACAGGGTCTGTACCATGAGCCACAGGGTCTGTACCATGAGCCACAGGGTCTCTACCATGAGCCACATGGTCTGTACCATGAGCCACAGGGTCTGTACCATGAGCCACATGGTCGTTGCAATAAATCTCTAATTTATCAACATAACACAGCTTCCAGTCATGGTTTAGGCCAAGATATCCTGCCTTACTATACACTTCCAAACTAGGCCTAAACCATATCGTAGTTCACACAGCCCTCCTCTTCTCACAACGTGCAAAATACAACGTTCTAACCTAACGAGAAACATCCAAACCCGACCAACCCACCAAACCTTCCGACGCATAGAAAACGGGAGCATATGAGAGCCGGTAACTTTTATAAAATTATATGAATTCAATTTATATTATTTTACATACAATTTTGTATGTAATGGTGACCACTACATACAAAATGAGACGTACTAAGAAGAGGTGTTACACACAGTCCTACTCTCTCATGCACAAGCTTCAAAGGCAAATATAAGTTATGCCTAAGTGTCTTCAAATTATTCTTGAAATTTCGTATCACTGGGATAAATTTACCCAGATAATTCTTCCTATTTCTGAATGATGTGATCGAGTTAGAAGCTGTTTTATTGCTAATAAACTGAATTGCTGAGCTTAATATTTATTATCAACTAGCTGTACCCGGCCACGCGTTGCTGTGGCTCAGCAATGCATGTGTGTTGCTGAACCACAGCAACCTTCCCTGTCCCCCAGTCCTCCCCACCAATTTCCCCTCCCCCGTCCTTTTGTCCTATCAACCATTCACCACTCCCCCATCCCCTCGTCCTTCCTACCATTTCCCCCCTTCCCTGTCCCCTCTTCCTTCCCTGCATCCCCAACTCCCCTGTCCCCTCGTCCTCCCCACCATTCTACACTCCCTCATCCGATGCATTCTCAAATGATCTGATATTCCCATCAGAAAATTGGGAACATTAAATGATTCGATGTTCCCATCACTTAAAAATAAGAACAGTTAAAAACAAAACAAATGAAAAACAGTGAAAAATAAATAAACTATACACACGAAACGAACAGTATGGTAAACAACACAGCTCAATTCCAATGTAATGTCACACAAAATAATTAAATCAAAATGAAAATAAATCGAAATCTATGAAAATCCCGTTTATCCAACCCGTCCTCTTAAAAATAACGTCACTTTTCGCTCGTATGCGCACTATGGCCAAATTTGGACGTAATTTGAAATGAAATCGACTCACAAAAGTGACGTTCTGTTCCGTTTTCTATTTGAGTCGGCCGGCGTACGCGCAGAGGTTATAAGAGGACACTTTAAATTAACGTTTTTCATACCGTTTTGAAACTTTATGAGAATTTCCTGCCCACCTAACCTATCAGAGGACCCTTAACTTACTGTTGTTGAAAAAAAAAATCCCAAATTTATTATCATTTTTTCTTCAATTTCAAATTACGTCCAAATTCGGCCATACGGGCAAACGGCCAAAAGCGACGTTCTTTTTAAGAGGACAGGTTGAAAATCAGTGCAATCGGAAACATTGAAATGGAATGGTAACATATTTATGATAGTGTGTGATGCTCTTACGTGCAACAGATGGCACTGTTTTTCTAAAAAAGCATGGTTTTACCTTTCACAGGTGTGGCATCTATATTTAAACTCAGGAAATGAACGGTATGGTAAACAACACAGCTTAATTCCAATGTAATGTCTCACAAAATAATTAAATCAAAATGAAAATAAATAGAAATCTATGAAAATTCAGTTCATCAATTAAATTGGAAACATTTAAATAGAATCGTAACATAATTAATATAGCGTGCGTTGCTCCTACGTGCAACAGATGGCGCTATTTAAAAAAAAAAAAAAAAACATGTTTTACCTGTCCCAGGTATGGCATCTATATAGTAGGTATATAAAAACACGCGCCTATTCGAAGGCAACGTTGTGTCAAAATTTCATAACAATCGGTAAAGAGGTTTCGAAGATTTCCCTCACATGAAAACACATGAAAAACACAGTTTAAAAAAAAACATGTTTTTTCCCCGTCATAGACGTGACATGTATATAGAATGTATATAAAACCTGCTCGGATGCGACTGGAACGTTGTGTCAAAATTTCAAAGCAATCGGTGAAGAATTTTCGGAGATTAGCGATTTTGAACAAACGAACATTTACATTTTTATTTATATAGATTTCCTATTAACTACCGACGATGAATGGATGAATTATCGCTTATTTTGATACTACAAACTGGTGAATGGACGAACTGATGAATGGAGGAATCATCGCTTATTTTGGTACTACATAATGAGGTATCGCTTATGGAGGAGCTATCGCTTACCGCTGTTCAATCGACTGGTCTACCGCATGTCGATAAACTACCGTTTATTGAAGCACAATATTACAAGGTCTATTTCTGTCTATCACAAGGACTCGGTGCCGCTTGCTCTGAACATTCTGTGGGTGCAACAGTCAAGCACATGTTGTTCAACATGAACAACGTGAACAAAACGGCTGGATCTACCACACTGTGGAACCACCAGTGGGAGAGAGCAGATGATAAAGGTGGTAAGTGGGCCGGATAGGCAGTGAGGGCCGGATAGCCAGTATGGGCCGGATAGCCAGTGTGGGCCGGATAGCCAGTATGGGCCGGATAGCCAGTATGGGCCGGATAGCCAGTGTGGGCCGGATAGCCAGTGTGAGCAGGATAGCCAATGTGAGCTAGAACTGCCCAGTGAAAAAAAAATTAATTAGTAGTATATAGATTTCGTCAAAGTTATCATTGATTATTGAATCAAATTAGAGGATCCATAACCAAGTGAAATCTTCAGTAGATGAAAAGCTCAAGTTATATAAACATGTTTAGCAAGCAATATTAGGATAAGAAAACATTGACCTGCTCAAGAGTCATCACAAGCAGCGGTTACAACTCCCTTTAAGACACCACCATGACTGGAGGCTCGTTACTGGCGTAAGGTAACGAGGCCGAACACCCCGGTACTTGAAACGAGATGGAACACACGCTAGCAGGTCGACGAATAGCACGAGCTTGCCTACGCAGCTCTTGGATAGTTACACCATCACATGCCTGGTCTTGTCCTGGTAACTAGTAACTGTTATCTGTACAGCTTCAGGTAGTTATCTGTACAGCTTGAGGTACAGTTATCTGTACAGCTTCTGGTAGTTATCTATACAGCTTCAGGTACAGTTATCTGTACAGCTTCAGGTACAGTTATCTGTACAGCTTCAGGTAGTTATCTGTTCAGCTTCAGGTACAGTTATCTGTACAGCTTCAGGTACAGTTATCTGTAATGCTTCTGGTAGTTATCTATACAGCTTCAGGTACAGTTATCTGTACAGCTTCAGGTACAGTTATCTGTACAGCTTCAGGTAGTTATCTGTTCATCTTCAGGTACAGTTATCTGTACAGCTTCAGGTACAGTTATCTGTACAGCTTCAGGTACAGTTATCTGTACAGCTTCAGGTACAGTTATCTGTACAGTTTCAGGTACAGTTATCTGTACAGCTTCAGGTACAGTTATCTGTACAGCTTCAGGTACAGTTATCTGTGCAGCTTCAGGTACAGTTATCTGTACAGCTTCAGGTACAGTTATCTGTACAGCTTCAGGTACAGTTATCTGTACAGTTTCAGGTACAGTTATCTGTACAGCTTCAGGTACAGTTATCTGTACAGCTTCAGGTACAGTTATCTGTACAGCTTCAGGTACAGTTATCTGTACAGCTTCAGGTACAGTTATCTGTACAGCTTCAGGTACAGTTATCTGTACAGCTTCAGGTACAGTTATCTGTACAGTTTCAGGTACAGTTATCTGTACAGCTTCAGGTACAGTTATCTGTACAGCTTCAGGTACAGTTATCTGTACAGCTTCAGGTACAGTTATCTGTACAGCTTCAGGTACAGTTATCTGTACAGCTTCAGGTACAGTTATCTGTACAGCTTCTGGTAGTTATCTATACAGCTTCAGGTAGTTATCTGTATAGTTTCCGGTAGCTATCTATACAGCTTCAGATAGTTATCTGTATAGCTTCACCTAGTTATCTGTACAGCTTCAGGTAGTTATCAGTACAGTCATTATGTTTACTGATGTAAACATAATGATAGTGATGGCTTGGAATTAAACACACGCACCTTGCTGTGGACTTCGGAAGACCCGAGTACTGCTGACTGTTTTCACTGGATTTGAACACCTTTTTCGTCATTATAATTATTTCACTCACTCACTTCAACAATTTTCTTACAATCAATTTAATATTTCTTGTCAGGTTTGAGTGGTCATTGCAAGGATGAACCCCTGAGGTGCGTCTTCAACATGTCCTCCATTCTCAGTTTGTTCTCAGAAAAAAATGACAGATCAAAAAATGCTTAAAGGAATATTATAAAGGCATCTATCTCACTGCATAGAAATTTAAGTTCAGAATCTGGGTAAAACGAGTTCAGTGAGTTACAAAAATATACAAAACATTTGGCAGAATTTAACATGGGGGTTGTATAATTATGTAATTTTTCCAATGTATCTGGTTGTGGTGCCAAACGAAGTATTAGCCAAAAAATTCAATAAATAAATAAATAAATAAAAAGTTATAGAAAAAAATTGCCCTAATATTGACTATTTGACAGCCATCTTCATTGACTTTTAACTGTTTAAACAATGGATGAAGGCGTAGAGAAAATATTAAAGAACTAAAAACAGCAATATGTTACTTCGGGCTCACCATAGCCTGTGCTACTTGGAATTTTTTGTTCCAAGTAGCGAATCTTAAACAACAACAATAACAACAATATGTTTTAGACCTTTTTTAGCGTGAAATTGCCTGAGAAAATATTACTTCATTTCACAACTACTTTGCCTATATGATAAGTAAAATTGACACACATGTAAATATAGCAATTTCAGAATATAGTTCCGCTTAGCAATTCCGTAAAATGTTTGTTGTGTTCAACGTTGTCGAGCATTATGGAAGCATCAGTCAACTGAGGAGTAACCCGGTAACTACCCGGGTTACCCGGTAACTCTACCCGATAACTCTAAATCCTGAATGGTTTCCACCACCACAGTACCATATAGAGCCGTAAAGTAACCAGTTTTGAATGCAAATTGAAAGTCAGAGGTGTCTAGTTGGCCAACTAGAAAGTCATGAATATATATTAATCGTATAATAGTATGTTTAATGGTTCTACAGTTATAGAGGAGAACATAGGTGAACGGCAATTCTTTGGACTGAATACAAGAAGAAAAACGTCCTTTTCAGGCAGCAATATACAAACCATGGAAAAAAACCTGCAAGACATCTATACAAAGAGTTTCGACGTTTGTGTTTTTGAGATTTTGAAGCAAGAAAAAAATCGACGTTTGTTTTTTTAAGATTTTGAAGCAAGATGTAAAAGATATCATAACTCCTCTTATTATCAATTTTACAGCTTTCTAAACTATAACAAAGGTTGCAGAATACTGGTGTTTAACATTTGAGGGGAAATATATAAAGGTCTCACAGTCAGGTCAATTTCATTTTCATCTGTTCTGTAAATGGTATTGCCAAATGGTGTTAAATATTACTAATAATACTTCTATTGCTATTAGGTTATACTTTGATTAATACTACTACTACTAATACATCATATAATATTAATAATAATAATATTAATAATAATATACCGTACATGGAGACTTCTCATCAGGAAAGATAAGGCTGGTCTGTGTATTTTGCAACATTCCAAAATTGCCTAACATGTGTTCAACTTATCAACAAGTTCCTCCCCCAAGAACAAACCCCCAAAACATAACGTATGACATATATATATATGACGACTAGATACAGGTCGTCACTCTTGTCACATGCATAACTGATAGCATGAAGGCACACAAACACAAACTATACTGTGACTTCAACAATTATTAAACCCTGGAAATGCATGACCATTAACACACTGGTATTCACACTTGCCATATTCCTTCAGGTAACACCGAGAAAAGTGCAGTTCTAAGTTGTAAACCTCAAAGTTACTCTAATGATATTTTAAAATTAAAAATAATAATCATGGCAACAGCAATAATAATAGCGATACTAATAATATTATTTTTATATAATAATAATAATGCAAATTAAGACCCCCACGTCCCCCAAACACTTAAGGCTCCATAACGCCGCTCATCCTGACTCTAGGACCCCGAGAGTGGATTCAGCGAGTCACCGCTGTGGCATTTAGCGTCAAGCAAGAACTAGTTAGTTTCTAGGGCACGCTTGGACTAGGTGGTGGAAGGTTGGAGGTCGTCCTGCGAGTCTGGTCACAGCATGATGTGCTGTTCCATCATTACGACGCTTTTTCTATGCAAAATGAAAGTAAATATAATGGTTTTTTCCCGTCGTGTGACTTCGTCATTGCTACCGGCTTGTGTCTACTTAGATTGCTTTCATGTATATTGTGGTTGGGTATATTTTCTATGTGTATATTGTGGTTGATTTTGTATACTGTAGTTGGTTATATGGTACGTCGTTGGATAAATATACTGTGGTTGTTAACAATTATGCATAATAAACTATCCACTGCAGTTAATTATGTATACTATGGATGATTTTGCATACTGTGGTTGATCATGTATTCTATGATTGTTATATATATATTGTGGTTATGAATGATGTGGTGGTTTATATGAATGGTTATGAATACTGTGGTTGGCCATGTATACTGGGGTTGGTTATATATATTGTGGTTGGATATGTAGCTGGTTCATGTTGGTTTAAATATCACACAAGTAAATATAGTGGTTTATTGCAATGTTATTAATTGCTGTTTCTTATATTTAGGGTGTCACTCTTAAGATGGTTCTATGTCAACGTTTAGTGTCACTCTTAAGATGGTTCTATGTCAACGTTTAGTGTCACTCTTAAGATGGTTCTATGTCAACGTTTAGTGTCACTGTGTCAAGGTTTAGTGTTAATAAATAATATTTCATATATGTCTATACCATTCTCTTTATTTAAATAATATATAACCAAAATTTTGCTTTATTGTAAACAATTTGTTTACAAATTATAACTATTGGTCTCGTAATGTATACTAATTTTAGCAAGAATTCCAATACATTTATTATTTTTCCTGTGAGTTTAAAACTTATATAATTTACATACTAAGTAAACACGGTTTGATCACTTTTATAATACAATTGTAGTTTTATTTGTTATAACTAGTTCTTATTAACTACACTAATTATTATGTTTTGAACCAAGATATTTGTTGCCTAGTTTGTGTAAAATTTGCTAAAATTATGCATTTAGGTCGGAATTTACATTATAAGTTAGATATCATGGACCAAAGCAGCTTTCTCACGCACTGAGAGTTGTCCACCTCTCATTCTAACTTAATAGATAACTATCTTCAAGGTTACTCAAAAAATATCATGTCGGTACTAGAAAGAATTTTTCAACTTTTTTAAATTCGGCGTTTCCAATGAATACTATGTAAATGAAATGTGTAAATTATGTAAAATTATACATTTATGGTTAATGTGTCGCTCAGTGGATTGTTGGAATAGACAGTAGATTCAAGTAAGCCTTAATGTGCTCTCTGTGACAGTACCACTGTGGGTCTGTCTGTGATTCACTCTGGCAACAGACCAAAGGATCCTGTCTGTGATTCACTCTGGCAACAGACCAAAGGATCCTGTCTGTGATTCACTCTGGCAACAGACCAAAGGATCCTGTCTGTGATTCACTCTGGCAACAGACCAAAGGATCCTGTCTGTGATTCACTCTGGCAACAGACCAAAGGATCCTGTCTGTGATTCACTCTGGCAACAGACCAAAGAACCCTCTGTCTGTGATTCACTCCGGCAACAGACCACAGGACCCTCCGTGTTTGGTCCAGGTTGCTTTAAGAAGTGTTTAACTGCCTGTCGGTGTGCGAAGCACATTTCTGATCATAATTTCGAACACGGTTAAGTGGATTTATAAAGATTTCAATAAATCAGTAACTTAAAGTTCACTTTACATTCGAAACTAAGATTATAAGCTTCGTTCACTATAATTAACTGAAACAACATAACAAGCCTTACCTAAACCTAACTATGCTTAAACCAATATATAATTAAAATTTGTATATGACAAAAAAATTTGACATTATTCCATACAAAAGATTCATCCTCTTAAATGGTTATCAAGATAACAAACACTGATATTTAAATGCACGTAAGTCAATATTTAACTTATAACAAGGGTAGGATGATGAGTTGTCCATTAGTCCAAATTATTTACAACTAATTCCAACAAATGATTTCTCATTCACGGTAATAATTACATTATAATTTCAGTGAAATAGTGAAAGTCTGCTTGTTCCTCAACCTATTCAAACCCATCAGCGCCTCAAGAATACAAGAAAGAATATCAAGAACAAGAGGATGTGACCGTTAAGGACTGAACAGCACAAAGAATGACAGAAAGGCGGGATGCAAGAGATAATAGCTCCATTCTACAGACTCAAATAGTAAATACAAATAAGAAACAAATGATCTGGTCCAAGTGCTTATGTGAGTGCATGTTTTCATGCACTCACATGTTGTATTACAAATCGTTGGTTTAAAATATAAAAATTGTATGCTGAAAACCTTTTCTTTGAAGAATTTGGTTTTCAATAAATGAAATTCACGGGTAAACTTAATGTTCGAATTCCATATATCACATTATCGTCAATAATACACCGTATTAACGTAACCAAACGTAATGAAACCTAACACAACCAAATTTTAACCAAAAGTGACCTTAACCTAATGTGACCTTGATTTAACCATGCATAGAGAAGAGATAATAGCACTAATTTTGCTGTCATTTCCAATCCATTCCCTTGAGTGGATCTTCTCCCAGAGGAAAGGTCGACTTAAATTCGAAACCCCCCAAACAGACACCATAACTACGACGTTGGTACAACGTTCGAACAAGTCTTAACTCCTCCTAACCAGTTATAACAGCCAATATATCAAGTTGTAACAACGTTCTAATACGTCATAAACACGTTAAACCAAGATGTAACAACTTTATTACAAGTTGTAACAAGCGGAAAATAGAGTCAGTTTCGGTTTGTGTTTCCAGGGAAGGTGCTACGGGCTGCTTCCTGGGAATGTGTACGTGTGTTAGAAATAAATTTATGTAGTAGACATAATAAAGGACAAAAATTATATCGGCTACAAAGGTGGGGGTCCAAGAGCTAATAGCTCGAGTCTGCAGGCACATACATTAAATACACCTAAGAGAGCAGCGGGAACAAACAGCACTCTGGGATTACAGTTCTAAGTTCGCGACTTCCGGAACTTTTTCAGTGTCAGAGTAGTTAGTAAATAGAATGCACTAGGTGGTGATGTGATGGAGGCTGACTCCATACACAGTTTCAAGTGTAGATATGATAGAGCCCAGTAGGCTCAGGAACCTGTACACCTGTTGATTGACAGTTGAGAGGCGGGACCAAAGAGCCAGAGCTCAACCCCCGCAAGCACAACTAGGTGAGTATAGCCGCGGGAGGCCTCGAGGCTGGGTGGACAGCGCTCGGGGGTCGTAGTCATAAGGGCCAGGGTTTGATTCCCGGGTGAGGTTGAAACGAATTAGCAGATTTTCTTTCACCCTGATGCACCTGTTCACCTAGCAGTAAATAGGTAATTGTGAGCTAGCCTGCTACGGGCTGCTTCCTGGGGATCTGTGTGTGTACGAGTGTGCGTGTGTGATTATATATATATATATATATATATATATATATATATATATATATATATATATATATATATATATATATATATATGATATGTAGGCGATATAATAGAGGAAAAATAGATTGGTTAGAAAGGCGGAGTCCAAGAGCTAATAACTCGCTTCTGCAGACACAAATATTAAACACACACACACACACACACACACACACACACACACACACACACACACACACACACACACACACACACACACACACACACACCGAGTAACAGGAATTAGGTTTCAGATACAACAAAAACCATTTAGATCAGCTACTACAGTTTGTCAACTGAAATTCACAAAATAGCGGATTATTTCCCTTATGACAAGAATGAAGGGTGGATTGCGTCCCTTAAACCAAGGGTAAAGTAAAGGGGTGGATTGCTTCCCTTATGACAAGGATTAAGGATGGATTGCTTCCCTTATGACAAGGATGAAGGATGGATTGCTTCCCTTATGACAAGGATTAAGGATGGATTGCTTCCCTTTTGACAAGGATTAAGGATGGATTGCTTCCCTTATGACAAGGATTAAGGATGGATTGCTTCCCTTATGACAAGGATTAAGGATGGATTGCTTCAATGAATAATAATTTAATAAAAATAATAGTTATATTTCTTATCAAATTATTATTTTAAATAAAACACTATAGTAAATAAAATTCACAAGAACATTATTAATGCTTATATATTAAACCTAAATAATTATTATATCACTCTTGCAGAATAATTACAGTTCAATAAAGATAGAGAATATTTTTGTAATAACAATAAAAATGTTAGAATCAATTAAATTGAAGATCTAATTGCTGTATTATTGTGAGCTAAAGGAACGCGAAGTATCACTGATTAATGAGAAAAATATTGTGAGTTAAAAGAACGCAAAATGTCACTGATTAATGAGAAAAATATAGTAAGCTAAAAGAACGCAAAGTATCACTGATTAATGAGTAAAATATAGTGAGCTAAAAGAACCCAAAGTATCACTGGTTATAGAGAGCTAAAAGAACGCAAAGTAACACTGGTTATAGTGAGCTAAAAGAACGCAAAGTATCACTGGTTATAGTGAGCTAAAAGAACGCAAAGTATCACTGATTAATGAGAAAAATATAGTGAGCTAAAAGAACGCCAAGTGTCACGAATTAGTGAGAAAAATATTGTGAGCTAAAAGAACGCAAAGTATCACTGATTAATGAGAAAAATATTATGAGCTAAAAGAACGCAAAGTATCACTGACTAATGAGTAAAATATAGTGAGCTAATAGAACGGAAAATATTACTGATTAACGAGAAAAATATAGTGAGTTAAAAGAACGCAAAGTATCACTAATTAATGAGAAAAATATAGTGAGATAAAAGAACGCAAAATATCACTGATTAATGAGTAAAATATAGTGAGCTAAAAGAACGCAAAGTATCACTGGTTATGGTGAGCTAAAAGAACCCAAAGTATCACTGGTTATAGTGAGCTAAAAGAACGCAAAGTATCACTGATTAATGAGTAAAATATAGTGAGATAAAAGAACGCAAAATATCACTGATTAATGAGTAAAATATAGTGAGCTAAAAGAACCCAAAGTATCACTGGTTATGGTGAGCTAAAAGAACCCAAAGTATCACTGGTTATAGTGAGCTAAAAGAACGCAAAGTATCACTAATGAGAAAAATATAGTGAGACTAAAGAACGCAAAGTATTACTGATTAATGAGTAAAATATAGTGAGACAAAAGAACGCAAAGTATCACTGATTAGTGAGAAAAACTGTAGCTGAAGTGTGTCTCAACTTTCCCCTCCTCACCAAAAGGGTTGAGTGACTCAGCAAAGTGCACGGGGAGGTAAAAAAAAAAAAGCGCTCCGAACTCTCACTTTCATGCCGCTATTGACCCGACTAACTGGCTGGCCAGTTAACACTTAAACTGGCCAATCCAGTCAATCAAGTAGCCGGGAGGGTTGGCTACCCCGATGAACGGCCATTCCAGTCAGGCAGCGGCCGGTGTCGCTGCTTCGACAATCTCTGTCTTTCTGTCTCTCTCTCTCTCTCTCTCTCTCTCTCTCTCTCTCTCTCTCTCTCTCTCTCTCTCTCTCTCTCTCTCTCTCTCTCTCTCTCTCTCTCTCTCTCTCTGTCTCTCTCCCTGTCTCTCTGTCTGTCTCTCTCTCTGTCTGTCTCTCTCTCTCTCTCTCTCTCTCTCTCTCTCTCTCTCTCTCTCTCTCTCTCTCTCTCTCTCTCTCTCTCTCTCTTGTACTGGGAAATATCTATTTAGTGTCTGGTTTACGAAGTTCTCTGTAGAGAACGCTAAACATTGACAGAAACACTGAGATTGCATCTCACTTCTGTACCTTTTTTTTTTTTGCTACATGAGACAGTGGGCAGACATTAAGTCCTAATATCTTAACTACTGCGCTAAAATACATCGTGGTTTGTTGTATTTGACACTTGCCGTATGCTTGGATACAAGCGGGTGTATTGCAGGTATGG
>NC_091155.1:16665591-16678091 GCF_040958095.1 Procambarus clarkii
CTCTCTCTCTCTCTCTCTCTCTCTCTCTCTCTCTCTCTCTCTCTCTCTCTCTCTCTCTCTCTCTCTCTCTCTGTCTCTCTCTCTCTCTGTCTCTCTCTGTCACTCTCTGTCTCTGTCTGTCTCTCTCTCTCTCTCTCTCTCTCTCTCTCTCTCTCCTCTCTCTCTCTCTCTCTCTCTCTCTCTCTCTCTCTCTCTCTCTCTCTCTCTCTCTCTCTCTCTCTCTCTCTCTCTCTCTCTCTCTCTGTCTCTCTCTCTCTCTCTCTCTCTCTCTCTGTCTCTCTCTCTGTCTCTCTCTCTCTCTGTCTCTCTCTGTCACTCTCTGTCTCTGTCTGTCTCTCTCTCTCTCTCTCTCTCTCTCTCTCTCTCTCTCTCTCTCTCTCTCTCTCTCTCTCTCTCTCTCTCTCTCTCTCTCTCTCTCTCACAGTAATTTACGTCTAGGTAAATTTGGATCAGTGTACACGAGTTTACCGTGCACCACTGCACATGAGTTTACCGTGCATCAAAGTATACACGAGTTTACAGTGCACTAAAGTATGCACGAGTTTACCGTGCACCAGAGTATACATGAGTTCATCGTGCACCAGAGTGTACAGGAGTTTACCGTGCACCAGAGTGTACACGAGTGTACCGTGCACCAGAGTGTACAATAGTTTACCGTGCATCACAGCTCACACAAAAATTAGCATTAACTAGAGTTCACCTTAGTTTCCTGTTCCTCACCGGAAAAACGAGTTTACATCCCCGGAAAAAAGTTTACCGCTCACTCTCACGATAACCCAAGATAACCAGCCAAGTGCTCATGGTTATCACTCGGCTAAATCACCTTTAAAAGATAGTTAATTGAAGGTAGCCCAATATATTTAAAGATAAATTAGGAAAATGTGTAGAATAATTGAAACATTTTAATATCCTAATGATATAATTTGCTTTGTTTGGGTTTAAACAAAGACTTGGGTTCATTAGGGGTGTCGAGTGACATATCTGGTGAAAATGCAGGCAAGAGCTGTTATCCTACCTCAGTTCATCTGAAGACTACCTTCAGATGAGCAAAAAGAAAAAGAAAAATGATTTTGTTTTTATTGGGAATGATCTTTTTTTCATTATTTGCCTCATGCACTCACTTTGCTTCACTTTCTGAATCAGTTCAAGATTCACTTTATGATTCAATTCACGATTTACTTCATGATGCGTTCCATGATTTACTCCATAATTCAATGATTCACTCCACGATTCAGTGATTCACTCCATGATTCAATGATTCACTCCATAATTCAATGATTCCCTCCATGATTCAATGATTCCCTCCACGATTCAATGATTCACTCCATGATTCAATGATCCCCTCCATGATTCAATGATTCCCTCCATGATTCAATGATTCCCTCCATGATTCAATGATTCCCTCCTTGATTCAATGATTCACTCCATGATTTACTTCCCAATTCACTTCTTGATTTACTTACGATTCACAACTTCATTAACTCCATTATTTGTTTCATGATTCACTTCACGATTCAACGAATGATTTACTTCACGATTCACAACCTGATTCACATAATAATTCAATTCCAGATTAACTTCATGATTCACGTCCTGATTCACATCATTTTTCACTTAATGATTCACTTTACTGAAGCACGACAAAGAATCAGCAAGGATAGTAACAAGGAAAGAAGTAGTCACCAAGCCAGGACCATAGAGGGAGTGGTCACCAAGCCAGGACCATAGAGGGAGTGGTCACCAAGCCATGACCATAGAGGGAGTGGTCACCAAGCCAGGACCATAGAGGGAGTGGTCACCAAGCCCAGACCATAGAGGGAGTGGTCACCAAGCCAGGACCATAGAGGGAGTGGTCACCAAGCCCAGACCATAGAGGGAGTGGTCACCAAGCCAGGACCATAGAGGGAGTGGTCACCAAGCCAGGACCATAGAGGGAGTGGTCACCAAGCCAGGACCATAGAGGGAGTGGTCACCAAGCCAAGACCATAGAGGGAGTGGTCACCAAGCCAGGACCATAGAGGGAGTGGTCACCAAGCCCAGACCATAGAGGGAGTGGTCACCAAGCCAGGACCATAGAGGGAGTGGTCACCAAGCCAGGACCATAGAGGGAGTGGTCACCAAGCCTAGACCATAGAGGGAGTGGTCACCAAGCCCAGACCATAGAGGGAGTGGTCACCAAGCCCAGACCATAGAGGGAGTGGTCACCAAGCCATGACCATAGAGGGAGTGGTCATCAAGCCATGACCATAGAGGGAGTGGTCACCAAGCCATGACCATAGAGGAAGTGGTCACCAAGCCATGACCATAGAGGGAGTGGTCACCAAGCCATGACCATAGAGGAAGTGGTCACCAAGCCATGACCATAGAGGGAGTGGTCACCAAGCCAGGACCATAGAGAGAGTGGTCACCAAGCCAGGACCATAGAGAGAGTGGTCACCAAGCCAGGACCATAGAGGGAGTGGTCACCAAGCCAGGACCATAGAGAGAGTGGTCACCAAGCCAGGACCATAGAGGGAGTGGTCACCAAGCCAGGACCATAGAGAGAGTGGTCACCAAGCCCAGACCATAGAGGGAGTGGTCACCAAGCCAGGACCATAGAGGGAGTGGTCACCAAGCCAGGACCATAGAGGGAGTGGTCACCAAGCCAGGACCATAGAGAGAGTGGTCACCAAGCCAGGACCATAGAGGGAGTGGTCACCAAGCCAGGACCATAGAGGGAGTGGTCACTAAGCCAGGGCCATAGAGGGAGTCGCCACCAAGCCAGGACCATAGAGGGAGGGGTCACCAAGCCTCCACCAAGAAGGGGAGACATCACCAAGCCACCACCAAGAAGGGGAGACATCACCAAGCCACCACCAAGAAGGGAGACATCACCAAGCCACTACCAAGAAGGGAGACATCACCAAGCCACCACCAAGAAGGGAGACATCACCAAGCCACCACCAAGAAGGGAAGACATCACCAAGCCACCACCAAGAAGGGAGACATCACCAAGCCACCACCAAGAAGGGAAGACATCACCAAGCCACCACCAAGAAGGGAAGACATCACCAAGCCACCACCAAGAAGGGGAGACATCACCAAGCCACCACCAAGAAGGGAAGACATCACCAAGCCACCACCAAGAAGGGGAGACATCACCAAGCCACCACCAAGAAGGGGAGACATCACCAAGCCACCACCAAGAAGGGGAGACATCACCAAGCCACCACCAAGAAGGGAAGACATCACCAAGCCACCACCAAGAAGGGGAGACATCACCAAGCCACCACCAAGAAGGGAAGACATCACCAAGCCACCACCAAGAAGGGGAGACATCACCAAGCCACCACCAAGAAGGGAGACATCACCAAGCCACCACCAAGAAGGAGAGACATCACCAAGCCACCACCAAGAAGGAGAGACATCACCAAGCCACCACCAAGAAGGAGAGACATCACCAAGCCACCACCAAGAAGGGAAGACATCACCAAGCCACCACCAAGAAGGGGAGACATCACCAAGCCACCACCAAGAAGGGGAGACATCACCAAGCCACCACCAAGAAGGGGAGACATCACCAAGCCACCACCAAGAAGGGAGACATCACCAAGCCACCACCAAGAAGGAGAGACATCACCAAGCCACCACCAAGAAGGGAAGACATCACCAAGCCACCACCAAGAAGGAGAGACATCACCAAGCCACCACCAAGAAGGGAAGACATCACCAAGCCACCACCAAGAAGGGAAGACATCACCAAGCCACCACCAAGAAGGGGAGACATCACCAAGCCACCACCAAGAAGGGAAGACATCACCAAGCCACCACCAAGAAGGGAAGACATCACCAAGCCACCACCAAGAAGGGAAGACATCACCAAGCCACCACCAAGAAGGGGAGACATCACCAAGCCACCACCAAGAAGGGGAGACATCGCCAAGCCACCACCAAGAAGGGAAGACATCACCAAGCCACCACCAAGAAGGGGAGACATCACCAAGCCACCACCAAGAAGGGGAGACATCACCAAGCCACCACCAAGAAGGGGAGACATCACCAAGCCACCACCAAGAAGGGAGACATCACCAAGCCACCACCAAGAAGGAGAGACATCACTAAGCCACCACCAAGAAGGGAAGACATCACCAAGCCACCACCAAGAAGGAGAGACATCACCAAGCCACCACCAAGAAGGGAAGACATCACCAAGCCACCACCAAGAAGGGAAGACATCACCAAGCCACCACCAAGAAGGGGAGACATCACCAAGCCACCACCAAGAAGGGAAGACATCACCAAGCCACCACCAAGAAGGGAAGACATCACCAAGCCACCACCAAGAAGGGAAGACATCACCAAGCCACCACCAAGAAGGGGAGACATCACCAAGCCACCACCAAGAAGGGGAGACATCACCAAGCCACCACCAAGAAGGGAAGACATCACCAAGCCACCACCAAGAAGGGAAGACATCACCAAGCCACCACCAAGAAGGGGAGACATCACCAAGCCACCACCAAGAAGGGAAGACATCACCAAGCCACCACCAAGAAGGGAAGACATCACCAAGCCACCACCAAGAAGGGAAGACATCACCAAGCTACCACCAAGAAGGGAAGACATCACCAAGCCACCACCAAGAAGGGGAGACATCACCAAGCCACCACCAAGAAGGGACCCGTTTCACGCTGGACTCTATGTAAAAATAAACTATTAACCTCAGTCTTTGGGACTGCAATTCCTCGACTCTCTCAAGCGTTCCCACGAAAATTTTATTTTTAAAACAATAAATCAGTTAATAAATATATCATAGACTGAGAATGATGAGTGGGTTGGAAATAGAAGGAAATTGAGCCTTGAACTGGTATACAGGATCTGAAAAGCGACGTTTTCTTCATCGAAAATGAAAATTATTCTTCCAAGGAAACAGTACATTCCTGTAAGTCAATCATTCAACCTTTAGATTTGAAACACGGTGGAGAGGTGGAAGGGTAAACTAAGCTAAATTTAGCAAAGGAAACTAGTTTCCTTTCTGCTTCAGATACTCGTGGATGGAAGCGTTTACGGTGAAAGTTTCTTTGAAATGGTCCATATATATATATATATATATATATATATATATATATATATATATATATATATATATATATATATATATAACTAAAAACTCACACCCCAGAAGTGACTCGAACCCATACTCCCACAACTGGTATGTACAGGGACGCCTTAATCCGCTTGACCATCACGACCGGACAAAAGGAAGTGATAGCCGAGGCTATTTGAACCACTTCCCCGCCGGCACTCGGATGGTAATCTTGGGCATAGCATTTTATCAAATCACCTCATTCTTTGGGGCACACGTGAGGAACACAAATGCAAACAAGCCTGAATGGTCCCCAGGACTATATACAACTGAAAACTCACACCCCAGAAGTGACTCGAACCCATACTCCCACAACTGGTATGTACAGGGACGCCTTAATCCGCTTGACCATCACGACCGGACAAAAGGAAGTGATAGCCGAGGCTATTTGAACCACTTCCCCGCCGGCACTCGGATGGTAATCTTGGGCATAGCATTTTATCAAATCACCTCATTCTTTGGGGCACACGTGAGGAACACAAATGCAAACAAGCCTGAATGGTCCCCAGGACTATATACAACTGAAAACTCACACCCCAGAAGTGACTCGAACCCATACTCCCACAACTGGTATGTACAGGGACGCCTTAATCCGCTTGACCATCACGACCGGACAAAAGGAAGTGATAGCCGAGGCTATTTGAACCACTTCCCCGCCGGCACTCGGATGGTAATCTTGGGCATAGCATTTTATCAAATCACCTCATTCTTTGGGGCACACGTGAGGAACACAATTGCAAACAAGCCTGAATGGTCCCCAGGACTATATACAACTGAAAACTCACACCCCAGAAGTGACTCGAACCCCGTGTGCCCCAAAGAATGAGGTGATTTGATAAAATGCTATGCCCAAGATTACCATCCGAGTGCCGGCGGGGAAGTGGTTCAAATAGCCTCGGCTATCACTTCCTTTTGTCCGGTCGTGATGGTCAAGCGGATTAAGGCGTCCCTGTACATACCAGTTGTGGGAGTATGGGTTCGAGTCACTTCTGGGGTGTGAGTTTTCAGTTGTATATAGTCCTGGGGGACCATTCAGGCTTGTTTGCATTTGTGTTCCTCACGTGTGCCCCAAAGAATGAGGTGATTTGATAAAATGCTATGCCCAAGATTACCATCCGAGTGCCGGCGGGGAAGTGGTTCAAATAGCCTCGGCTCTCACTTCCTTTTGTCCGGTCGTGATGGTCAAGCGGATTAAGGCGTCCCTGTACATACCAGTTGTGGGAGTATGGGTTCGAGTCACTTCTGGGGTGTGAGTTTTCAGTTGTATATAGTCCTGGGGACCATTCAGGCTTGTTTGCATTTGTGTTCCTCACGTGTGCCCCAAAGAATGAGGTGATTTGATAAAATGCTATGCCCAAGATTACCATCCGAGTGCCGGCGGGGAAGTGGTTCAAATAGCCTCGGCTATCACTTCCTTTTGTCCGGTCGTGATGGTCAAGCGGATTAAGGCGTCCCTGTACATACCAGTTGTGGGAGTATGGGTTCGAGTCACTTCTGGGGTGTGAGTTTTCAGTTGTATATAGTCCTGGGGACCATTCAGGCTTGTTTGCATTTGTGTTCCTCACGTGTGCCCCAAAGAATGAGGTGATTTGATAAAATGCTATGCCCAAGATTACCATCCGAGTGCCGGCGGGGAAGTGGTTCAAATAGCCTCGGCTATCACTTCCTTTTGTCCGGTCGTGATGGTCAAGCGGATTAAGGCGTCCCTGTACATACCAGTTGTGGGAGTATGGGTTCGAGTCACTTCTGGGGTGTGAGTTTTCAGTTGTATATAGTCCTGGGGACCATTCAGGCTTGTTTACATTTGTGTTCCTCACGTGTGCCCCAAAGAATGAGGTGATTTGATAAAATGCTATGCCCAAGATTACCATCCGAGTGCCGGCGGGGAAGTGGTTCAAATAGCCTCGGCTATCACTTCCTTTTGTCCGGTCGTGATGGTCAAGCGGATTAAGGCGTCCCTGTACATACCAGTTGTGGGAGTATGGGTTCGAGTCACTTCTGGGGTGTGAGTTTTCAGTTGTATATAGTCCTGGGGACCATTCAGGCTTGTTTGCATATATATATATATATATATATATATATAAATGGCTTACACATTGATGTTTGGCGGGATTAACCGGCTCTTTCAAGGTCATCTTTCCTTGAACTTTGCGCCCGCACGCGTTCCCGCCATAATTCACGGCTGTAAGAACTCTCTGAAGGTCCCTGAAAACGCTCACTTTTACAGAGATTACAGTTATTATTTCTAAGGGAAGTTTTGTACACACATTTGTTCCTCTGTTCCGTTATGGACTTGCTAATATATTATCGTGTTTCCAGATGGGGTCCAACGTCTGATCTTACTGAGTATGGGGTCCAACGTCAGATCTTACTGAGTATGAGGTCCAACGTCTGACCTTACTGAGTATGGGGTCCAATGCCTGATCTTACTGAGTATGGAGTCCAACGTCTGATCTTGCTGAGTATGTGGTTCAACGTCTGATCTTACTGAGTATGGGGTCCAACGTCTAATCTTACTGAGTATGGGGTCCAACGTCTGATCAACTGAGTATGGGGTCCAACGTCTGATCTTACCGAGTAAGTGGTCCCACATCTGATCTTACTGAGTATGGAGTCCTACGTCTGATCTTACTGAGTATGGGAGGCCAGAGTAGACACAACGATGGCAGGTCTAACTGGCGAGTGAAACAACTCAAAGGAACCCTGAGGGCTAACATAGAGTTAGGCAAGGATATGCAAAGAGATACTTCATGAACAACTTACATATAGGAGGTTAATAAAAGACTGGAAAAGTACAAAAAGGAAATAAAAGAGACGTATGCGCAAGTTGGAAAAAGAGAAAGATACGATCAAGAAATGGTGTTTGGAAGTCAAAACCAGAAATGACACCAATAAGAAGCAGAAATTAGGCAAGCAATAAGGAAAGAACTGGTTACCAATAGCAGATTAATACAAAACACTGCAGATAAAAGAAGGCCATAATAATTTTCGGGTGTTAAAAAAGGAAATATCATCTAGGGTGGACAAAGTAGCAGAAGAGATGAAAATCATGGAAAATATAGTTGGACGAATATAAGAAAACACCTCAATTCAAAGGAAAATGTCAGTGGTTTTAGGATAAGAAAATATGAGAAAGTCAAAATAAGACAAGACCTCTCAAAGCAAGACAGAGAAATGTTGAAAATGAACCTTGATGAAGCAAAGCATCTAAATGGGAATAGAAATGCAGAAAAAAATATTATTTTTTTCTACAAAGTGTTAGGGACTGGAAAGCTAGTGAATTGGTAGATAAAAACAAAGCAACCAAATCGGAATGATAAACTGATAATCGTAAGTGCCTACAGCCCACCAGCAAGCAATACATGGACAAAGGAGGAATTAGATGACCAACGAGAGGGCCTCATAATAGTCATGAGAGAGATTATCGTAAAAGCAGATAATAATAAATCACGATTGTTGGTTCTGAGGGACTTCAACTTGAAAGCAATAGACTGGGAGGCCTACGAAGCAAGAAGGGAGGACATTTGAACAAGCAGCTTTGAAAACCTCATCCTGGAGACATTCATGTATCAACACGTCAAGCAGGCCACAAGAATGAGGGAAGGGGGATGTTCCGTCAGTACTGGATCTAAGGAAAGGACAGAAGAGACATTTGACATCCAGTTCCTTTCTTCCTTGGGAAAGAGTGATCATGTCCTGTTGGAAATTAAATATGATTGCGATATAATCTAGAATAGAATGGGGACATTGAAACAGTTGATAAACTCCGTTTCAAGAGAGGACACTATGGGGAACGTAGAAAATTCTTTAATGAGTTTAATTGGACAGACTTGTTGCTAGGCAAGGAAGTAAATGAGAAGTAAGTCAAATTTTGCAAAACATACGATGAAGGCACAAAAACATTCATACCAAAACAGAGAAGCAGGACCAGAAAACAGGATTGGTTCAACAAAAATTGTGAGAGGGCCAGAGACGAAAAGACAAGAAAATGGATACAATATAAGAAGGGGTCTAACCCACTGGTATACCAGCAATGCAATCAAACAAGAAACAATTACACAGCAGTGAGGAGAGAGGCAGAAAGGAACTTTGAGAAAGGTATAGCGGACAAATGTAAAACAGATCCAAGCCTTTTCAATAAATTCATTAAATGCAAGCTGCATTTAAAGGATAAAATCTAGAGATTGAGAACGGGGAACAGAACTACTGAGAAAGAAAAAGAAATGTGTGAAATGCTAAATGAACAAAATGAGGATTTCATTGAACCTGACCCAATACCAATTCCAGAGCATGCCATAAAACACATAGAGGTATCGCAAGACGAAGTAAAAAAATTACTCAAGGTGCTAGGAAGAAATAAAGCACTTTGACCTGATGGAGTTTCACCTTGGGTGCTGCGAGAATGTGCAACTGAGCTGAGCATTCCACTCCAATTAATATTCCACACATCCTTGTGCACAAAAATCGTAGCAGATATATGGAAAAAGGCAAACATAGTACCAATCTATACAAATGGTAGTCGAGAAGAACCTCTACATTATAGACCCGTATCATTAACAAGCGTGTTAGTCAAAACAATAGAAACAATAGTTAAAGCCAAATGGGTTGAACAACTAGAGAGTAATGACATAATAACAGACAGGCCGTATGGTTTTCAAACAGGAAGATCCTGTGTAGCAAATTTACTTAGTTTTTATGATCTATCTTGAGGTTATCTTGAGGTGATTTCGGGGCTTTTTTAGTGTCCCCGCGGCCCGGTCCTCGACCAGGCCTCCACCCCCAGGAAGCAACCCGTGACAGCTGACTAACACCCAAGTACCTATTTCTACTGCTAGGTAACAGGAGCATAGGGTGTAAGAAACTTTTGCCCATTGTTTCTCGCCGGCGCCTGGGATCGAACCCAGGACCACAGGATCACAAGTCCAGTGTGCTGTCCGCTCGGCCGACCGGCTCTCCTGATAGAGCTGATGATAGAGCCATAAACATAATACAGGAAAAAGGTGGTTGGGTTGACTGTCTATCATCTGGACCTAAAAATGTTTTTTTGACAGAGTCTCACACAAGAGGTTGTTCTGGAAACTGGAACATGCTGGAGGAGTGACAGGAAGACATGCTGGAGGAGTGACAGGAAGACATGCTGGAGGAGTGACAGGGATACTTGGAGGGAAGACATGGAGGAAAAAATTTCTGACAGATGAAGGCGATAATCAGAAACAATGTATCTGACTGGAGGAGTGTTACTAGCGGAGTACCTCAGGGCTCAGTTCTTGCACCAGTAATGTTCATCGTCTACATAAACCATCTACCAGAAGGAATACAGAATTATATGAACATGTTTGCGGATGATGCTAAGATACTGGGGAAGACAGGAGACGCAGACGATTGTAATGCCCTTCAAATCGATCTAGATCAAATAAGTGCTAAGAGTGTCAGGTGGCAAATAGAATTCAATGTGAATAAAGGCCATGTTGTGGAATGTGGAATCGGAGAAAATAGACCACACACAACTTACAAATTATGCGGAAAGGAATTACAGAACTCAAATAAAGAACGATACGAAGGAGTGGTTTTGTATAGTAAGCTGTCGCCAGAGGAACAGATAAAGAACATTGTGAGAGGAGCGTATGCGTCGCCTTCCAACTTCAGAATTGCTTTTAATTATATGGATGGCGAAATACTAAAGAAACTGTTCATGACTTTTGTGAGACCAAAATTGGAATATGCAGCAGTTGTATGGTTATCTTGAGATGATTTCGGGGCTTTAGTGTCCCCGCGGCCCGGTCCTCGACCAGGCCTCCACCCCCCAGAAAGCAGCCCGTGACAACTGACTAACACCCAGGTACCTATTTTACTGCTAGGTAACAGGGGCATAGGGTGAAAGAAACTCTGCCCATTGTTTCTCGCCGGCGTCTGGGATCGAACCCAGGACCACAGGATCACAAGTCTAGCGTGCTGTCCGCTCGGCCGACCGGCTCCCCAAATCTCAAGAAGCACATAAACTGGAACAAGTGCAACGGCGTGCTACAAAATGGCTTCCGGAACTGAAAATAGGAAAGTTTCGAGGAGAAACTAGAAACGTTAAACATGCCAAAACTAGAAGATAGAAGAAAAAGAGGAGATATGATCACCACTTACAAAATACTAACAGGAATTGACCAAATTGACGTTAAGGAATTCCTGAAACCAGCAACATCACGAACAAGCGGACATAGATTCAAGATAAGGAAACAAAGTTGCCGAAAATACATTTGAAAGATTTCTTTTGCACAGAGTGGTAAACGGTTGGAATAAGTTAAGTGAGAAGGTGGTAGAGGTCAAAACCGTCAGTAGCTTCAAAGCGTTATATGACTAAGAGTACTGGGAAGATGGGACACCACGAGCGTAACTTTCCTCCTGTAACTACATTTAGGAAATTACACTCAAAGATGGACTTGGGAATTAGATGATAGAACGAAAAGAACGAGAGGAGCTGCTAACGTGATGAAGAAATTCGCCATACGGTTGTTACAACGTTCAGGTCAACCGCTCGTCACAAAGAATAGTCGCCGACAAGGCCAAGTATTCAGGGAGGAGATGTTGAAGTGCTATTGTCATAAAATTGATTCTATTAGTTTTCTTTTATGGCTACATTTTTCAGAATATTGAATCAGTGAATTTTGCCAGTCGTCTGAATGAGATTGTTCACTTATTTATTTCTGAAGGAAACAGCATTTGTCCACATATCTGAGAGACCTTTTAAGTATTTTTGTCTGTCTGTCTGATATATATATATGACAAAGCATCAAGTATCATTATGTACCTGGTGCATGTACCAGAGTCGTTACAGGGCTATATTTTAACGACTCCTCAACACTCGCTAGTAGACATTAATCAACTTTAACCACTGCTGTTTAGATAACGTCATATAGACTTTATATAGGGCTTCACAACCTTCAGGAAGTTTATCTGATTATACAACTCCTATATTCAGTTTCGAATTGACATCCGCTTTATTAGGAGTGCCACTTATGTAAGTGCCACTGACTTGGCCCTTAGCAATTGTCAGGGCCACGTCATGAATCCACATTGCTTAACCTCATTGTCAAAATTCTGAGGACCGCATCTATAGGGAAACATAGTGCTTAATGCCTTCAAGAAACGACCCGTAACGCGCTTCCTCTTAACCTTGTCAGGGTGATTGCTAAAATATTGAAGGTATTGAATACCTTCACGTGCATCCTTCCCGATGACTGTGAAAGTTAGGGAATTCTTGCTCGTAACTACTAACGCATCTAGAAACGGTAAATTGACCCTGGTTTACCACAGGTGATAATGTTCCTACAAGTGTCGGAACAAATTATGAAGACAAAACCTATCTTAACCAAACCTAACCCCT
>NC_091155.1:16683091-16695591 GCF_040958095.1 Procambarus clarkii
ACAATTGGTAAATACCCACACACAGTCAACCATGGTGTTTCCTGCTCCGCTGAGAACATTAAACATAATCACACTCAAGTCACAACTCAGACAACCACTCACGAAAGGTCAGACGGGCCGCAGATATTCTCTCTCGCTCCCTTTGGAGACTGTTTTGTGTTGCATAATGAAATGACTTAGAAATATATATATATCCATATCACAGCAGTATGACTTGCTGAAAGAGAACGAAGCCACACCTCTCTTATGTCTTGATATTCGTATGGAAATGTATATGTATAAATTCCCGTCGCGTGACTGTTACCTTTGTATGATGTAAATCTCCTAAAGAAAATAACACTATAAAAAAGTGCCTTTATTTTATTCGCTGAGTTTATGTGAACTGAAACTTGACGTGTTTTTTTCCCCCTGTACGTTCAAGCGTTTTACAACGGCTGTATGCAATTGTCTTGGGCCCCAATAATGCCGCTATGTCATTGTGTAACTGTGCCATCATTTATGTGATTGGCGTCGCCATCTACGAGACTGGCGTCGCCATCAACGAGACTGGCGTCGCCATCAACGAGACTGGCGTCGCCATCAACGAGACTGGCGTCGCCATCAACGAGACTGGCGTCGCCATCAACGAGACTGGCGTCGCCATCAACGAGACTGGCGTCGCCATCAACGAGACTGGCGTCGCCATCAACGAGACTGGCGTCGCCATCAACGAGACTGGCGTCGCCATCTACGAGATCTATGTTGCTGTTTCTAAGTCCCCTTTTTTTTAGTAAAGCTTTTCCCTAATTTGCATTTACCTGCCATGATGTGGTCAGGGCCGTCCTGGGCAAGAGCTGTGGGTTAATTATGGGGATGTGGCTGGCGGCTGGGATGTGGGTAACCGGGAAGAGCTGGGATGGGGGGGGGGGTGAGTGGTGGGGTGCAGCGGCTGGAGAGGGCAGGGAGGGTGTGGAGAGGCGAGGTGGAGTCGATACGCGGTGTTACTGTGAGAAATACGGAAGGTTGAGACGGTAGTGGACGGTTGGGACGGTTGGGCGGACAGAGAGGGGGACAGGATAGGAAGGTGAAGGGATAGAAAAAGGGAGTGACGTGTGGGAAAGATCTGGGAGAGGGATGGGGGTGATGCAGGCAGCTGTTACAGAATTTTTTTTTTAAAAATCTTCATTAATTTGTGCTCTCAATCAAACAATACCTATAGCATTTTGATGACACAATCCCCGACGGTTAAAATATGACGGACTAAAAAATCATAAGGAGCCTGTATGGGGCCTTTCCATCACCACCCACAGGATGGTTATAGGGGTGCCAGTGTACCTCTCCCACCAACAGGATGGGTATAAGGTGCCAATGTATCCCTCCCACCAACAGGATGGGTATAGGCTGCCAGTGTATCCCTCCCACCAACGGGATAGGTATATGGTGGCAGTGTACCTCTCCCACCAACAGGATGGGTATAGGGTGGCAATGTACCCCTCCCACCAACAGGATGGGTATAGGCTGCCAGTGTATCCCTCCCACCAACGGGATAGGTATATGGTGGCAGTGTACCTCTCTCACCAACAGGATGGGTATAGGGTGGCAATGTACCCCTCCCACCTACACCTCCAATTTCTCAATTCAAGAACACACAACCTTCAAAATTGTGTTTTGTTGTTCCCCCAACGCCCTTTCAAGATTTTGAAACCATGAAATTACGTGCTGTAGTTTTCGACAATTTATCGAGTAATATATGTTCCAACGGTACCGAATTCAGACCCCTGGGAAGGACAAGCCGTTTGGACAAGTTTAGTTTCACCTGATAACCCTGTTCACCTAGCATTGAATAGTTATCATGGAGTTAGTCAGCTGTTGTGGGACTCCAGAACAATAACTAACATAGCTCACAAAATAATAGCTAACTCCACGAATCGTAACAAAGATTAGTAACACCCAAAATGATAAAATGTAATCTAAATTGAATGTTAAATTGTGTTCAGAAAGTCATCATCAGTTTATACACGTTCTCATGTTCTCAGTTCTCACGTTCTTAAGTTCACAGGTTCTCAAGTTCTCACGTTACCACCTAGTCACGTTCTCAAGTTATCACGTTCTTAAGTTCATACGTTCTCAAGTTCTCAAATACTCACGTTCTCATTATCCCCCCAATAGGACATTTACATTAGCATTTATTTAATAAAGAGAAGTTTGAATAAATGTTTGAAGACTCACACGTATAGATATACTGCTCCACTTTTCAGTAGTTATTGAAAGATGCGCTGGGTATATATATATATATATATATATATATATATATATATATATATATATATATATATATATATATATATATATATATATATATATATATATATATGTTTCGCGTCGCCTGTTTAGTTGTTGGAGTCTGGAAACAGGAACCACCTGCCTGTCCAATTACAAGATCTCGAACATTTGATCAATGATGCTCATTAAGTCTTTGTTAAGCAGTTTACACCGTCAAGTGTTCTACGAAGTCGTCGTGAGCCCAATATTATGATTGGGCTTTAAAGTTCTTGAAACAGTTTGTGAATGCATGCTAAGCCGCCTGGTCCCAGGTAAAAGGTGTATAGATGACGTAAGTGAGCCTGGAGGAACTCGTTGTATACTGGTTCTGTTTGGCTGATATGTGTGTGTGTGTGTGTGTGTGTATGTGTGTGTGTGTGTGTGTGTGTGTGTGTGTGAGTGTGTGTGTGTGTGTGTGAGTTGTATGGTGAAGTGACCCCTGAACGAGCATCTTCGTCCGTGGATCGTATGACTGATGTAATCTGAGTGAATCATATTAGACCTGCTTGTCCGATGTGATAGACCGTGATGTGTCACATTAGACGCACTTCTCTGATGAGACATAAGTCACCCCTGACGAACCACCCATGTAAGCCGCCTGTCCATTACCTTTGTAAGTTATCTAAGTAAATGAGCATCACTCATTCCCCCTGCATCATCCTACTGCTGAAACCAGATTTGCAGCACAAGTAATACGCCAAGACACGAAACCCATTTTCTCCACAGGAAACAATGAGGTAGCAGCCCTCAGTTCTCTTGTAATTAGAGCAATTTGCCAAATAGATTATTTTTCAACGTTAATTTATCATTACATTTTGTTAAACATTTAATTTAATGAATCATTATTTGTAAATTAATGATAGTCCTTGAATATTAGTTTAATAATAATAACTTAAATTATTAATTCCAATTATTTATCATATTTCCAGTAAATTTCATGTAATATGTAAATGTATACTGAAAAGTGTATCTAGCGTCACGGCGTATACAAACTGATAGTTAAGTGTATTCCTGAAACATGTACTGGACTGAAATATACATTTTGGCGGTGGTTAAGCTTGTTTCACGCCCTTAACAGCTTCCTTGAGGTTGATTGACCTACAGCCCAACACCATCCAGTGACCTCACATATGTAGCCTTTCATTTACAACATTTACAACGCTAATATATATATATATATATATATATATATATATATATATATATATATATATATATATATATATATATATATATATATATATATATATATATATATATATGCATTTCATTCAAATTATTTTAACTTAACAGACAAAATGGTTTTATACACACGATTCATAAGCTTTCTTAAATTCTTTTAATCTTAAGAAATTAGGTCTGATAGTTTTAACTATGATCCAGACGTTAACCCAGAAACATTGACCATCCAGCACTCAGGGGGACCCAGACGTCAACCCAGAAACATTGACCATCCAGCACTCAGGGGGACCCAGACGTCAACCCAGAAAAAACATTGACCTACCGGCCCCTGAGCGTCAATTACTGGTAGACGATTGAGCACGTAATAAAGCGACAGTCAAGGTTATCAGGTATAAATAAGGTTACGGCTAATAATAGAAGAATATTAACATTAGACAAATGTTAACATAAGAGGAATATTATTAAGAGAGTAATATTAATATCTTAATATCTCGCTATTTATTTATAAGTTGTGTTAAATTTTAACTTCGTGGTTTACATGAGTGTGTACTTACCTAGCTGAGCTTATGCCGGTTCAACTTCGGCTCTTTGGTCCCGCCTCTCAACTGTCAATCAACTAGTGTACCATTGTACAGTTGTACTGACAATCAACTGGTGCACCATGTCTATATTTGAAACGGTGTATGGAGTCTGCCTCCACCACATCACTGCATATTTTCTGTGTGTACTCACCTAGTTGTGCTTACGGGGGGGGGGGGTTCTGGTTCTTTGGTCCCGTCTCTCAACTATCAATCAACTGGTACACACACACACAACTGGTGTGTGTGTGTGTGTGTGTGTGTGTGTCAACTTAACTAACCTAAATAGGTTTGCAGGGCAGTGTTTTAACTCTTATCTCATGTTGTGACTGGCGACCCTGCTGTTTCCAGTCATCTAATTTTTATGGAAAAAAATTGAACTAAGATATAATATCTTTGTCTCAACAGCATTCCATTCATTCACTTTTCTTATGTTAAATAATTATTTTTAACACGTCTTTGACTCATCTGCGACTGATGAGTGAATCAGGCGTAGATGAGTCTGATTTGATTTTCTATCCGGATTCTCTGGGTTTACCCAGCTTTACTTTGAACATTTCTTCTTTGATAGACTTATTCCCTTTTACAGTGTGGCGTAGTAATAGTTCCTGATAGTAATAGTATAGTTCCCCCTTGTTATTCCTTATAGTTCAATCCTGGTCTTGTCCAAGCCTCGTTACATTCAGCAGAATGTGTCCTTGTTTAGTTTTCTGATTGGGTGTTCAACGCTTGGGTTTCATACTGGATAACGAGTCTCGCATTCCTCAGTTACTATGAGGGTGTTCATTCCTAAATTTCTAAATGATATCCATTTGTTTACTAGTTTTGCGTATGTAGAAGTTGTTATCCTATTTACGTAAGCTTCTGGTGCTAAGTTAGTGCTTATATTAGCTCCAATTCCTTTTTCAGTTACAGGAAATCGTCTATTTTTTTTATTCTGTTCAATGTCAGTGCTTGCTCCCTCCCCAGTTCTCGTTACCTTACATTTTTCAGGTTTGAAGTCGAGTATAGCCATTTCAGACCAATCCTGAAGCTTATCTAGGTCATTCTGAAGCCTTCTGTTATTCTCGTGGGTTATGGCTCACACTCACTAATTTTGCATCATTTCTCGAACGTTGATATGAATGTATCAGTTTCTTCATTCTGATCATTTATGTATATCAAGAATAGTAATGGCCTCGTTGCTGACCCCTAATGGTACTTTAGTTATGACCACTCTGACGACTCTAATCTCTAAGTAGCCCTCTAATTTAAATTTAAATTTTGCCCCGAGGGGCGAGTTTATTGGGCAGCGCCACTCATCTTGTGAGTGGACATACCGCCATAGCAGAATGTACAACACTCCCCAATAGGAAGAAAACCCGCTCGGTTGTTCATCCTGTCACTTGTACCTAGACACAGCTGGGACTTGCTTAACTGTCTCAAGTGAACAGCTCCTCAAACAAGAAGATTAACATCTATCAATCCTTAAAAGCTTACGTTATCTTGCGGGTGCAAAATGGGGAAATCTTTTAAGAACAGTATCAATATTTGACAAATAGTGTTTTCCTTACTCAAACAATGTGGGGTTTATTATTCTACACATATTCCTAATGTCTCTCAGGTGTTCACATTCACGTAGATAGTGGCAGAGTTTCTTTCACCCTGATGCTCCGGTTACCTAGCATTAAAATAGGTACCTGGGAGTTAGACAGCTGCTACGGGCTGTTTCCTGGGGTGTGTGTAACAAAACGGACCCCAGGGACGCTAAGCCCCAAAATCATCTCAAGATAACTGCTTCAAATGCCTTTTTACAATCCACAGAGACACAATGTGCTTAGCTTACCCTTTCTTGGGTCATCGATATTGCGTTTTCATCAAACTGCAACAGATTCCAAAAGGAAGACTTGTTTTATTGAAGGTATTTTGATGTTTGGAGATGAAATATGCAAACTCTATGATTCCCTAGCTCTTGCTGACGATCCTCTCAAGTAGTTTGTAGGGAATACATGTGATACTTGTTTCTAGTTCAGGGGAAACATGTATCTTTAATAAAATTGGCATGCCCCCCTTTTTCTTGAATTCAACTATCACGCTCACTAATTTCCTTTCAATTGTATTTCTCCTTTGTTGACTGAAGCATTGCAGATCATTGTCAGTAGTCAACTGAGTACTTCAACAGCCTCCATTAAGGTCCAGGAGGATATATATCATCAAATACAATCACTCGTTACTTTTCTCCTCGAATTACTTCTTAAATTCCTGTAAATTACCTAAGGGTAATTACCTACGTGTAGTTACAGGATGAGAGCTATGCTCGTGGTGTCCCGTCTTCCCAGTACTCTTTGTCATATGATGACATATAACTGTCCAGGCGTATTTGTGTGTGTCTAATCCTATTGGCTAGAGGCACAGTCTTCCTTAAACATATAGTGGCTATCTTGAGATGATTTCGGGACTTTTTAGTGTCCCCGCGGCCCGGTCCTCGACCAGGCCTCCACCCCCAGGAAGCAGCCCGTGACAGCTGACTAACACCCAGGTACGTATTTTACTGCTAGGTAACAGGGGCATAGGGTGAAAGAAACTCTCCCCATTGTTTCTCGCCGGCGCCTGGGATCGAACCCAGGACCACAGGATCACAAGTCCAGTGTGCTGTCCGCTCGGCTCCTTCCGGAGCCATTTGGATTCGAGAGGTTCCGAGTCAATTGTTAAAACTTCCAGAACTCTTTTTCTTCGTGTTTATTCTACTTTTCCTTGTCATTGTCAGTATGACCTCCACATCTTTGGTTTAGCCGCCACACATGGTCATTCTCTCACGTCTTTTCTCTAACACAATTCTGTACAGTCTTGGCTGTTCTCTTGCTCGCAACGACATGTCTTTTCCCACGGTGTTTCTCTGCCGTCTTACAGCCACATACACATTTGTTTCCTTTCTATAGTAGTGATGTTTCTCATGTGTTGTATAGTCCTGGGTTTTGGGGGCCCAATTCTTTTCTCGTCTTTTTAGTATTGAGGTGTCATGGAACTAGGGCCTGGTGTACGTGTGTGTGTGTGTGTGTGTGTGTGTGTGTGTGTGTGTGTGTGTGTGTGTGTGTGTGTGTGTGTGTGTGTGTGTGTGTGTGTGTGTGTGTTTGTAAAAATGCAGACTAAGTGTTTATCATTGGTTTTGAAAACGTATTGTTCAAAACATATTTATAATATGTACTAAAGTAATTTAATTTAAGAATAATTTTTGTCGAAATTCATAGTATAGCGAAAGAAAGAGAGAGAGAGAGAGAGAGAGAGAGAGATAGATAGATAGAGAGAGAGAGAGAGAGAGAGAGAGAGAGAGAGAGAGAGAGAGAGAGAGAGAGAGAGAGAGAGAATGCATTACATAATAACCTTGGGGAGAAAGCACATTTTTTTATACAACTTTCGGATCATGTAGTGACTCCATTAAAAATATGATGCAATCTTGATAGTTTCTATGAATTTCAGAAATAATAAATGATGAAATACCACATATCACTAATGAATTACTGTAACACAGTTAATTTTATTTTAAATATTTTAATGCATAATATACAGTATTTAATAAATTTTCATAAAAAAAATATTATTCGTGATTGACAATTGTGCTCCTTTCTGTAGAATGCAGGTTAGAGAAACTTAAAATATGTTTTAATTTCCAAAGTTCTAAATACATTTACATGATTTCTGATAATATTCTATGTATCGAAACACAATATTTCTTGAAATTATTATTTTTTTTTTTGAAACGACATCTGATAAAGGCACGAAACCAAAGCAACAATTCTCCAAAGTCATTCCCTTTCGTCATCAAGACGCAAGAAAAGTTCCATAATACTTTCTTCGCAAAACCGGTGGGTAGTAAATGAGAACAAATTATATGGAGACGACCCATACCTGTCCCTTCTGGGGTGGGGCAGATGCAGGCCCCATGACACTAATGACTCTACATGTGTCTTAAACACCTGTCTTCACCTCCCACTTAAGGTTTCACACCTGACTGTAATGATTTTTCCATACAGGTGTAAAGCTGTTGGCTGTAAATTTAGCTACTCGGAACTTAAATGTCCATGTAGCACGGGATATGGAGAGCCCGTAATTGAGTTCGGCTATTCACGATAGCCTTGTTACTGTGAGACTTAACAACACAACAAAGGTATAGAGGCTCAGGCGTTGGAGTTGATTGACAAGACGTGAGGTGAACGACCTTAAGAGACCCGGATGACTATCGATTAAGCTTTCGGGCTATTAATGCCCGTGCCACTTCTTGGGTGGCACGGGCACCCCCAGTTACAGCTCCACTCCTGTGCCAGGTAAGTTCACTACGGGCTCACCATAGCCCGTGCTACTTGGAACTTTTTGTTCCCAGTAGCTGAATCTTAAACAACAACAATCTTGGGTGGCTTAATCTTAATCTGCATCAATCAATTGATTAAACGCTTGCTCTCCCTTCCTCATTCATGCATTTTGTAATAACTTATTTTGTAAATATTTTCGTATAGTAAATCTGGATTTGAATATATGTGTAAATGATAACACTTTAATTCACATATTTATCTTCTTTTAGATGAAAGAAGAGGGGAAAGGAGCTTTGGTTTGTTTAATTCTTTCTCCATCTCTAAGTATTCTGACCAAAGTTTAGAACTCTGACGTAAATTTACACTTTGTCATACAAAGAAGTGACAGGCTCATACATATTTAGCTTACTGGTTAGTGCTATTGGTATAGAAAGTAAACCAATTTGCATATTGTAACTTAAGACATGGTGCCACTGCATAATTGTTCATGAAAAATATTCCCATAAGTCATATCAGTTTAATATTTATTCATGCAAATTACGTTAATTTATTATGTTTTACTTCATTTTTCTACTAAAATTAACTTTTATCAAAATTAAGTTAAGTCATACTTGTGAGATTTGTCAATTCCAAATATTTATATAACAAAGGGTTCCAATATGTGTATAAACAGCCTTATCTTGAGGTTATCTTGAGATGATTTCGGGGCTTTTAGTGTCCCCGCGGCCCGGTCCTCGACCAAGCCTCCACCCCCAGGAAGCAGCCCGTGACAGCTGACTAACACCCAGGTACCTATTTTACTGCTAGGTAACAGACGCATAGGGTGAAAGAAACTCTGCCCATTGTTTCTCGCCGGCGCCGGGGATCGAACCCAGGACCACAGGATCACAAGTCCAGTGTGCTGTCCGCTCGGCCGACCGGCTCCACTCGGCCGACCGGCTCCACTCGGCCTTTAACACAATCAGTTAATGACTAAAACCAAGTCTTCCGTAGATACACTTAAGTCAACGATTCCAAATCAATGAAAAGAGTGCTTTCCCATCCACGCTGGGGCATCGGGTCAAGGATGGTCTATTTCAGAGAAATTTTGTCCAGACGTCGTCGCTGTGCGCGCCGAGACCTTGGGCTTTGCCGGCCGTGAGTCCCGCGCTATATAAGTAGACCTGACAGCTTCCCACGTCAAGTCCCCGGAGCGCAGCCATGGTAAGAGCACAACTTGACTTACCAACTTCCTTCTCGTGCCTCTGAATGTTCTTGATTACGCAACTTCCTGTTGCTGGATTAAATGTGAAATCATTGACAAATTGTTCGAATATCTAGTTTTTTGAGGAACATGAACTAGTGACTTGAAAATGATACTTGTATAGTTGTCTCAGTGGACGTTTAAATGATCTGAATACTGGTATCTTTCCCGGCATCGTCCTCACGCCTCTAATAACGGCCATTGCGAAACCACTTCCTCTCCATGGAAAGAATTTGTGTATTTTATATAGTGAAAAAGTGTTCTGTAATTCCTTTTGTTTTTGCGAGCGTCATAACATGACAGAGGCGCCTTGCTCAACCTCTTCAACGTGTCAGTAATAGACGCTGTTACACAACACTTAACTCTGGTTTAAACGGGAAAGCTTTAGGTCAATTACATTGTTAAATATTGCTTTTCAGTATTTAGAAATGGTCTCTCAATTTTGCCAACATATTCTCCGGTAATTGTGATAAGAACACACGTGCCTTTTCTTAACTCTTATGCTGTTCAAAATATATTTGCTGTCCAGAGTTCATGCCATTGCATTAAACGGGTAATTCGTGAAAAAACCTTAGGATGGTTAAGGAAAAACATCTGGCAGATATTTCCCCGCCAGAGCGAGCTGTCTGTGGCTCGTACTTTCAATCCGTCTTCCTAAGGTTTCCCAACGTCAAGAAACCGACGTACTAAAGTGCCCTTATCCTGTCCTACCAGAGGACCCAACACAGAAAACGGGACAGTATGTCAATTTCGCGAACCTCTACCATTTTCTAGTACGAGGATTTTTGGCCTTAAGGAGACCATTCGTCAAAATGCGATGTTCTATTAGGAGGACGAGTTGCGTATCTTTTAATGTTTCTTGTTTCCATTTTTGCAGAGTTTGTTGATCTTCTGTCTGGTGTTGCTCTCGTCCAGGGCCCTCGCTGAACTCCCAAGCGGGGCTGCCCATGGCGGACACAAGGGGCTTGGCGCCGGGCTTGGAGGAGGCTTAGGAGGTGGACACGGAGGCTTCGTCGGCGGCGGACATGGCTTGTCTGGTGGGCACATCGGAGGTGGAATAGTCTCTGGAGGCTTTGGAGGTGGACACGGAGGAGCCATCAGCGGTGGCCACGGAGGCGGCTTCGGTGGAGGAAGCTTTGGTGGTGGACACGGAGGAGGCTTTGGTGGTGGAGGCTTCGGAGGTGGACACGGGGGAATCATCGATGGTGGAATTGGAGGTAGCATCGGTGGAAAGCATGGAGGAGGAATCATTAGTGGTGGACACGGAGGAGGCATCGGAGGTGGACACGGGGGAATCATCGATGGTGGAATTGGAGGTGGTATCGGTGGAAAGCACGGAGGAGTCATCAGCGGTGGACACGGAGGAATCATTGACGGTGGGATTGGAGGTGGACACGGAGGAGGCTTTGGTGGTGGACACGGAGGAATCATCGATGATGGAATTGGAGGTGGTATCGGTGGAAAGCACGGAGGAGTCATCAGCGGTGGAAGCATAATCTCTGGAGGCTTTGACGGTGGACACGGAGGAGTCATTGATGGTGGACACGGAGGCGTCATCGGTGGAAAAGATGATGGAATCCTTGGTAGTGGTCATGGAGGATTCATCAGCGGTGGACACGGAGGAGTTGGTGGTGGATTTGGAGGCGCCGGTGGCAAGCACGGAGGAGTCGTCGGTGGTGGCCACGGAGGATTCATCAGCGGTGGACACGGAGGAGTTGGTGGTGGATTTGGAGGCTCCGGTGGCAAGCACGGAGGAGTCGTCGGTGGTGGCCACGGAGGATTCATCAGCGGTGGACACGGAGGAGTTGGTGGTGGATTTGGAGGCTCCGGTGGCAAGCACGGAGGAGCCATCGGTGGTGGACACGGAGGAGTTGGTGGTGGATTTGGAGGCTCCGGTGGCAAGCATGGAGGAGCCATCAGTGGAGGACACGGAGGATTCATCAGCGGTGGACACGGAGGAGTTGGTGGTGGATTTGGAGGCTCCGGTGGCAAGCACGGAGGAGTCGTCGGTGGTGGCCACGGAGGATTCATCAGTGGTGGACACGGAGGAGTTGGTGGTGGATTTGGAGGCTCCGGTGGCAAGCACGGAGGAGCCATCGGTGGTGGACACGGAGGAGTTGGTGGTGGATTTGGAGGCTCCGGTGGCAAGCTGGGAGGAGTCGTAAGTGGTGGACATGGAGGATTCATCAGTGGTGGACACGGAGGAGTTGGTGGTGGACTTGGAGGCATCGGTGGCAAGCACGGAGGAGCCATCGGTGGTGGACACGGAGGAGTTGGTGGTGGATTTGGAGGCTCCGGTGGCAAGCTGGGAGGAGTCGTAAGTGGTGGACATGGAGGATTCATCAGTGGTGGACACGGAGGAGTTGGTGGTGGACTTGGAGGCATCGGTGGCAAGCACGGAGGAGCCATCGGTGGTGGACAATGGAGGATTCATCAGTGGTGGACACGGAGGAGTTGGTGGTGGACTTGGAGGCATTGGTGGCAAGCACGGAGGAGTCGTCGGTAGGTGGCCATGGAGGAGGCATCGTGGGAAAGGGGGCAGCCACGGCAAGCGTAAGCTTCAACCTAGGTGGTGTTGGTGGTGGCCTTAAGGGACACGGAGGCATCTCTAGTGGACATGGAGGTGGTTTTGTTGGCGGACACGGAGGATCAGTCATTGGTGGAGGATATGGAGGTTCCTTTATTGGCGGTGGACACGGATTAGGCGTCGTCAGTGGTGGACACGGAGGAGGCGCCATTCGGTGGAGGACACAAAGGAGGCGTCATCGGCGGAGGACATGGATTAGGTGTCATTGGTGGTGGACACGGAGGAGGCGTCCATGGTGGAGGACACAAAGGAATCTCTACACCATATGGGAAATAAACTATCGAAGAACATTAGAGTTATCACGAGTTTTCTAAGTATGATAA
>NC_091155.1:16700591-16838091 GCF_040958095.1 Procambarus clarkii
GCTGGTGCATAAGCTGGAGAAACAGGCAGAGGTAACTGGTAGGGCGCTCCAGTGGATAAGGGAGTACCTAAGCAATAGGAAGCAGAGAGTTACAGTGAGGGGTTAGACCTCAGATTGGCGTGAAGTCACCAGTGGAGTCCCACAGGACTCTGTACTTGGACGTATCCTGTTTCTGATATACACAAATGATCTTCCGGAGGGTATAGTCTCATTCCTCTCAATGTTTACTTACGATCTCAAAATTATGAGAAGGATTAAGATAGAGGAGGACAGCTTGAGGCTTCAAGAAGACCTGGACAAGTTGAAGGAATGGTCAAACAAATAGTTGTTAGAATTTAATCCAAGCAAATGTTATGCAATGAAGATAGGTGTAGGGAGCAGGAGGCCAGACACACGGTATCATTTGGGAGATGAAATTCTTCAAGGGCCAGAGAGAAAGACCTGGGGGTTGATATCACGCCAGACCTGTCCCCTGAAGCCCATATCAAAAGGACATCAGTAGCATATGCCAGGTTGACCAATATATGAACGACCTTCAGAAACTTGTATAAGGATAAGGTTCAAAGGTTTGGCTCGAGACTAGTACCCGAACTGAGGGGTATGAGTTACGAGGAGAGACTACAGGAATTGAACCTAAGGTCGCTCGAAGAACTATCCTTCAGAAGTTCTCAATAAAATGAGGAATGCTTAGAGAGTTACAGCGGAGGCTTCAAGAAAAGCACGGGGTAGATATGCTCACTATTATGACAGGAATGAACGACCTCTAGAATTTGAAGGAGGGCAGCCTTGTCTTGAGAATAAGTGAAGCAGCTCCCGCCAATCAGAGTAGGAAACTAGCTCCTAGATGGCGGGGGCCGTACAGAGTGATCAAGAAAGCAGATCCTGTCAATTTTGTCATAATGGGAGTCTTTGACGATCAGGTGCAAAGAACTGTCCACATTAATAAGTTGAAGATTTATCATGCTAGGGAGGAACTAGAATTGCCTTCAGCAAGTCTAATTCCTGACCCAGCGGAGCTGGCTGATAACTCAAGTTACGAGTTATATAGGGAGAATGACCCTCTGTCATCTCTCATCAGTAGTCAAGTGCTCTCTCGTCACCCTATGGTAACAAGATCTTGCACTGTACAGTAAAGGTTAAAGTAACTCCCTTAGTTAGTATAATTTAGAATTCATTAGATTTTCCTGTAGAGGCAATGATGTGGATTTCTTAGCTGTACTTAACTCAGATAGCAGACTTTACCTTGCTCTGGGGTTTCCAGCTTCCAACAAACCCAGAGTTATATCCATGCTTCCGCCATGTTATTGTCTGTCCTTTCCCAGGTCTGATTTGTACACCTGCCCAGTTGTCCCAGCCACACGTGAACCCCTATCTGAGAAGATCAAGGGGGAGGCACATTACACAAAGACCTCCCCCACCAGACCCAGTAACTAACCAATTGGGTACTTAGGGTTGGTGACAATACACCAGTCACCCAGCCGACACCTCTCGTCACTAACGAGGTTGTCTTGGCTCAGTATGCTGTCCACAAGGATGCAGTCACCAGATGTCAAAGTTCTACACCATCGTGGGTGGTTGTCTCGACGTCATCACCACCCACCAGCTGCGTCGTCAAGACTGCAAGCGGACCGGAAGTAAATGCAGGAAAATCAAAGAGGGAGCCAGCATGTAGCAGTACTAATTATTCTTGTCGTTGGATCCATGGTTACTTCGTCAATTTGTAACGCCAGCGGAACGAGGCGGACACTAGATGAACGACACGGGCTCCCTACAGAGTAGGTTGTCTCGCCATAGGGGGGGTAGAAATAGCCTAAGCTACTCTATCCCTTTGAGATGTATTTCTTTCTTATCTCAATAAACATATTTGTACTTGACTCGCCATAGAAGGGGGCCACAGCCTCCCTCGTCTCAAGGTTAACTGTACAAGGGTGTACACGAATGCCGTTTACGGTCTGGTAGTCAGGTGTCAACAAGAAACGCCTGAGATGAAGTGAACCATGGTGACTGACGATTGGGAGCCACTTATTTTGTCAACACGCCACCCACCTCAACGCTCTTATGCAGCGACTTCCGTCACGAGACAACGTTGTGCGGTTTAAGTCCTGCACTCCCGCGATTCAGGTACTGATTCAGTCTCTTCTACCAAGACTGTTTTGTGGGCTTCAAGATGAGTAATGAGTCGCGTCCTGTTAGCAAGGTTCACCCGACCTGCAGCAGCCAGTCACGGGCAGTCACTGGTCACTCAACACTCATTTCTAGGACAGTCTGTTGTCCTTCAGCGGTAACTGGATGAAGTACATGAGGACCAGGATTATCTACAGTCAGCAACTGATGGTCATTGGAACTGCAATCAACTAATCGTCAGTCTTCTAACATCTATTTTTTTTTGTGTTCATGAACAATTGTGGAACAGTAAATGTAATTGCCATCTTTGCTCTATAATATTAACGTAATGCTTTTGAATACTTAGGAACATGAGTCTGTAAAAACAGTGTTTAAATGTTGAAACCAAGAAAGCAAGTTACTCAAATTCTGGAGGAAGGAAGTATGGAAAATTTTGTTAAATAACACTGTCTAATGAAAATTTATTGCACAGTACCTAGAACAACAGGTACTAGGAAAATTGTTGTCATGTAGTTTTCTGTGCTTTGAGAGCAAGAGGGGCGAACTAAATTAACAATCGACACCTAAGTGATAGTGTGAACATCATTATGGCTGTAATTTCAGCTAGAACTGTGATATTAAAAGTAGTATTGATTAATAAATGATATATTGTGTTTGACTGTTTATTCTTAGAGAATGTCGTGTAGACATTAAGTTTTTAATAAAAAGGGTGAGTGGAACACCCGGATGAACTTTGCGCAAGTTCAGTGTTCCTTTCCTGAAAGACTGAGATTTCAGTTTGTGTGTTCAATTCTCATGTTCTGGATGGAACACGTGTATGTCTAATAGAGAGCCAATGATTTTGCTAGCTAGCTTTTACTGACGGTTTAGGGATATTGCATTTAGTTATATCAGTACAGGGATAGGATGTTTTTATTCTTAGATGTATTGGGAAGATTACTGGGCTGTCATCAAGATAGTCAGGATTCGTAACCCTAGATTTTCAATTGTATATTAATGATTATTTCTATATAACCTGCTGGTTGTCATTAATTGTTAGATAGGATAGTTTTTATTTTTGGAGGCTTTGCTTCAAATTATTAATTATAGTGTAAGGGATTTGGGATAAGAAACTGCGTGCTAAATGTGGGAAAACTTGACTCATGTAAATCATTAAAATTAATACTATTTTCGATAGCTACGAAGGACCACCACCTTTTGAGAAAAAGTAGAAAAGAGGGTAGAGCAAGTGGTTAGATATTTAACTCCATGAACTAGTGTCCTATGGATGTTTTAATAAATAATATATTGAATGTTAAAGGGACTGTATTATGAATCAAATCCTCTCACCCAAAATGGGGGGTTATATGCTAAAAGATTAATATACATCCCTAGCATCATTTCAGTGCTGGTTCGTCACTGAATTAAATAAATGTAAATGAATATTGAATGAATTAGGTAATAATAATTTGAGGCGAATGTGTCTCAAGATACTACAATAATATAGACTAATATATTACTAAAGCAATGGGTTAGTAATATTGATCTCATTAGGAGATCATTAAAGTATGTATTTGTTAGTTATCTAATTCAACTAAGGGTGACAGCTTAGCTGCAAATTGAGAGAGATGAAATCAGTTGCCACACTCCACTGACGACTTGTGTCGGACAAATTGTTGCACGTGAAGGTGGGGAAGCCTAGCACCTCGCTTGACGTGGACCCGGGAGCTGGAAGGCAATTACATTGTAAAAATCTTCTACATAATTAACTACAAGTACATCCTAGATTACGGAATTCTTCCTAAAGGATATGACTATCACTGCAGATATCTATGCAATTTGGTCCAGTAAAATACGGAATAAGAATAGAGAGTGAACGTACTGGGTTTTGATGGTAATTAAACAGCCTAACGACAACTAGCCTAAATATAAAACTTGTGCACATTGTTATAATATATGTGATTAATAGTTGCCGGGCCGAGTGTCCGTTGATTAAGGAACGATTCCAGGTCCCTCGTCTTCAGCTGCCGTGATAAGACGTCAATTGTGGGTTGGAGAAATGATTAGTTCCTGGACACTGCCGTTATGTGCCTTGTAACGTGGCACCGGTCTCGTGGTTGTAAGAACGAAACTAATTATAACTTAACAACATCGAGACGTTGCTCTCTGTTGCACGTTGGTAATGGCGTCCGAGTCGCGTGGTAGCTAGCGACGCTCTAGTGGAGTCTCCTTCCTCCCTGGCTGCGATACGCATGCGCGGAACACTCAAAGTGATCTCGAGCTTAAATGAATTTACTTATTCGCTATTAATCAGGGAAGTGAGGACTCGTGACAGATATTTATGTCACTGATATTTATATTAAGGCGCAATGTATTTTTGCATAACGCAAGTCAGCTTATTAAGACTGCATAAAATAAAAAGAAGAATATTATATTGAATTGTTTTACATTGCAATATTTTCCACTGTAGTTGGTAATTGACCTAAATAAGCGAGTTCAGTAAGCAGTAATATGCTATATAAATAAAACAACTAAATAAACGATTATCCTTAATAAAGGGATGTAATTAATTGGGGTCTGTTTAGATTCAACTAAATGTAGAGAGAATTCATGTTTTAGGCTGTCGCTACCTCCCAGCGTCATTGAGACTGTAGGAAGATTTTGGTAAAAATGGCTTTGCAATAGAAAACATTAATTGGATTAATTCTACGAATTAGTAAAATTAGTAATTACTGTGGTTAATACAGTAGTGATGTATTTTCCACCAACGGTTACTTTTTCATTGTGGTTGATCTCAAGCCCATGCTTAATTTAAGACTAGGGCTCTCTCTGCAAGAATACAAGCATTTATTTAAAACTAAGATAATCCCTTTATACTTTGATTTAATTACGACACTTAACATAAAGCATAACCCTCCTTTTCGGATAATTGGGGACATAGTTTTCGGGGTTTATACCTAGTTAACGGTATCCTGCTCCACCGTCAATAGAGGAAATTACTCAGTGGGTAGCAGGTGGTGGCGGCGTTTTCAGAGGCTTTGCAGTGTAGCATAAAAGGGTACAGCATCCTCTAGTCGTGACATCCAAACGGTCAAACGCTTAGATCTTGAGGAAGTGAACCGAAGGTTACACAGTAGAACTCTGGTTTCTGTATATATTAAATTAATAAGGAGTCGCATTTAACC
Source organism: Procambarus clarkii (assembly GCF_040958095.1). NCBI lineage: Eukaryota > Metazoa > Arthropoda > Malacostraca > Decapoda > Cambaridae > Procambarus > Procambarus clarkii. Next base: position 16,705,880 of record NC_091155.1, read on the forward strand.
AGTAAGTGAGGGTAAAGGCTGGGCCTCGTTACGCTTCTCGAGGCTGGGCCTCGTTCATACATAGATGGATTTTTTTTAAAGGATCTTTATCATTCATCTCCACCATTTCTCTCCTGTGTCATTCGGGAATATTTGAGGGTGAGAACATCAACCAGGAATGTGAGGTGGACGCGAACCTGCGACCAAGGAATTGCCCGCCGCATACACTACCACTGCACCACTACTGGTACACATATCAGTGTGTTAACTCACTTTGCTCGTAGATACACAAACAAAGCCGGAGCACTGAGAATCCTGCATAGTAACATGAATACTGACCTCAGCAACTGTTCGTAATATTCCATTCATATACATGGTATAAGTTACATCTAAGCAATACAAAGATATAATACAAGAGTTCACAGATCATATATACAATTTAACATTAAAGAGTAAAATATCTAAAAGATAAACTTAAAGCCATAACACACACACATGCTGAAGCTTAATTAACAAAAAATGCTGACAAACGCAGCATGCGATAATTACGTCACTTTTGCGGCCCGAGTCTGGTGATGTGGCCAAGTTAACTAGCCCTCCGAACGCTCGGCCAAGATGACGTGTCCACCCCTCCCAGCACTCGGCCAAGATGACGTGTCCACCCCTCCCAGCACTCGGCCAAGATGACGTGTCCACCCCTCCCAGCACTCGGCCAAGATAACGTGTCCACCCCTCCCAGCACTCGGCCAAGATGACGTGTCCACCCCTCCCAGCACTCGGCCAAGATGACGTGTCCACCCCTCCCAGCACTCGGCCAAGATGACGTGTCCACCCCTCCCAGCACTCAGCCAAGATGACGTGCCCACCCCTCCCAGCACTCGGCCAAGATGACGTGTCCACCCCTCCCAGCACTCGGCCAAGATGAGGTGTCTCTCTCTCACAGATCTCGACCCAAAAGTCTACCGATCATCATGAAAAAAAAGTTCTACATTTTCCACTCCATTTTCATAGTCACTCTCAAGATGGCTGCTGGACGCGTGACGTGGGTGGGACTCTCCCTTCCTGACCTACAAAATGACGTGTATACAGGTTCCGTAGCCTATTGGACCTTCTCGTATCCACACTTGTGTACAGGTTCCGTAGCCTATTGGACCTTCTCGTATCCACACTTGTGTACAGGTTCCGTAGCCTATTGGACCTTCTCGAATCCACACTTGTGTACAGGTTCCGTAACCTATTGGACCTTCTCGTATCCACACTTGTGTACAGGTTCCATAGCCTATTGGACCTTCTCGTATCCACACTTGTGTACAGGTTCCGTAGCCTATTGGACCTTCTCATATCCACACTTGTGTACAGGTTCCGTAGCCTATTGGACCTTCTCGTATCCACAAAAAAACACGAATATATAATCTTTTGTGGCTTGTTTGGGTAATTATTTGTCATGAACCATCTATCGACGCTCAATTCGCTGCGTATAATTCTGTACTCACCTAGATGTGAATGAATTGAGAAAAGCTTGAGGTACGTCATCCCTTTATGTGTATTTATACCTCAATAAACTTAAAACATTTTCAACTCGTTGTCACGTTTCAGCCAGACCACAATGACTGGGAATGTATCTAGTGTTCTGGTTTCCGTTCTTTGTGTAGTTAGTTTAGACTGGTTTCAGGTAATCGTAAACATCTCGCACTTCACAGTACAATTGAGTAATAATACTGATATTATTACTATAATAATGAGGTAAATAATAATAATAAAAATAATAATGTTAATGAAAATAGTGAGTATTGTTGAGACTTTTCTTGATTCGATTACTTGATTAATTAATTATTACTCACTGGCTTCTGGTGTTAGCGTCACGATGTAGATGTAGATGTTCCAGAGGAGTTCGATCCTCTGGAATACACTCGCTTCTATGGTATATTTGAGAAAGAAATTGTTGTTGATGAAAGGTTCAGTTAATTTAGTAAATTTTAATGAGGCGTAGAAAATTTCAATCAATGGCCAGCTATTGGTTAACGCATCAGTGTTTTATGTCAGACCTTACCAAATGAGCCAATTATATCCTAAACTACGACATGTGTATCCTTTCAACAGTAGTAGTAGTAGATCTGGTCTGATTCTTTTACCCTTAAAACCAAATTGCCAGTTAATAAGTAGTTTGTATCAAGGTCATTTTCCAATCTCTCAAGAAGGATTTTTGTTTTCAAAAGATCTTACTAATGACTGAAAGTATAAATATTTGTCTTATATTTTCTAATGATGCATTCCTCTTTTCCTTTTATCATCAGTTATTGCCATGGACGCCTTAAATAATAGTGGCCAGGTTTGTTAGTGAGTTTTCGCATGAATATGGACTGCAAGGGCACACCATTTAAGAATGTAAAGGCTCTCTCTCTTTCTGGCCCTAGGACTTTGCAGACATTCTTACTGGGAAAAAGTCTAATGACTTTCTCTATTGGACTGTTACAGGATTAGCGGGGGATTGGTAAGAAAATGAAGCACAGGAAGAGTGTTGTCTAGTTCAGTAACTTGAACCTATTTGCGGAGTGAAGATCAAAAAATTCGGCCTTCATAGGCCGAATTTGAGTGAGTCTCATTATCACCAATCCATCAGATCTGTTTGGTGGTAATACTGAGTCATCATATGTTTCTATTTATGCGTCACAAGGTTTGCTACTCACTGATCGACCTGACACTTGACTTCGTAAGCCCCTAGGCTATCTATCAATGACTATTGCATTTATTGCATATGGTTTCCTAAAACAATACGAATGATCTTGATCTTCATTATATCGATTCCAGACTCTTTCTCGACTTCTAACTTCTCATCGACGATAAGTCTACACTGATACCCAAGCCAGTGTAGATAGATCTCTTGGTTTACAGTTACAGACCTTTCAGGGTATTTCCGCGATTTGGTATTTCATAACTTGAGATGTTATGAAATACATTGTAAACATTTGAGCCCAAGCTTTCAAGACCAAAGATCACATTCACCCTAAAAACCTTCCACTTACCTATGGTAGTGGTAGGTAGCCTGTGCCACCTCTTGGGTGGCTTAATCTTCATCAATGAATCATTTGAGCCAAGCTGTTAACATCTCCAGGAGGTCTGACAGTCGCTGCCAGGCTTCCTGATCCCTGAGCCAAATGGTGTGGCTCAGGGATCTCACAGCTACAGTCTTAATGATGTTGAAGTGGACCACCTGGTGAACTGAGGCACCACCAGAGGGCTGAGAACATGCGAAAAGGCTTACTTGCCAAGTTAGCCGTATCGCAGGACTTATCGCCAGTAAGCCCAACCTGGCCACCGGGTCAGGTAGTTGGTTAATTAATTTCCATAGTTAATTACACCGAAGCTTATTAAATCGTCAGATACGCGTGTCACCTGGTGTTCTTCTTCCACAAGAAGGAAAGAAGGAAGGAACTATCAGGGGGAAAGAGCCAAGCCAATACGACTATATAGCAACAAGTAGGTAGAGTTGACATTCGTTTTGATTTTAAATGTTTACATTTTGACCCGACGGGCGAGTTTATTGGGCAGCGCCACTCATCCTGCGAGTAGACACACCGCCATAGTGACAGTATTGGGCAGCGCCACTCATCCTGTGAGTAGACACACCGCCATAGTGACAGTATTGGGCAGCGCCACTCATCCTGTGAGTAGACACACCGCCATAGTGACAGTATTGGGCAGCGCCACTCATCCTGTGAGTAGACACACCGCCATAGTGACAGTATTGGGCAGCGCCACTCATCCTGTGAGTAGACACACCGCCATAGTGACAGTATTGGGCAGCGCCACTCATCCTGTGAGTAGACACACCGCCATAGTGACAGTATTGGGCAGCGCCACTCATCCTGTGAGTAGACACACCGCCATAGTGACAGTATTGGGCAGCGCCACTCATCCTGTGAGTGGACACACCGCCATAGTGACAGTATTGGGCAGCGCCACTCATCCTGTGAGTAGACACACCGCCATAGTGACAGTATTGGGCAGCGCCACTCATCCTGTGAGTAGACACACCGCCATAGTGACAGTATTGGGCAGCGCCACTCATCCTGTGAGTAGACACACCGCCATAGTGACAGTATTGGGCAGCGCCACTCATCCTGTGAGTAGACACACCGCCATAGTGACAGTATTGGGCAGCGCCACTCATCCTATGAGTGGACACACCGCCATAGTGACAGTATTGGGCAGCGCCACTCATCCTGTGAGTAGACACACCGCCATAGTGACAGTATTGGGCAGCGCCACTCATCCTGTGAGTAGACACACCGCCATAGTGACAGTATTGGGCAGCGCCACTCATCTTGTGAGTGGACACACCGCCATAGTGACAGTATTGGGCAGCGCCACTCATCCTGTGAGTGGACATACCGCCATAGTGACAGTATTGGGCAGCGTCACTCATCTTGTGAGTGGACACACCGCCATAGTGACAGTATTGGGCAGCGCCACTCATCCTGTGAGTGGACACACCGCCATAGTGACAGTATTGGGCAGCGCCACTCATCCTGTGAGTGGACACACCGCCATAGTGACAGTATTGGGCAGCGCCACTCATCCTGTGAGTGGACACACCGCCATAGTGACAGTATTGGGCAGCGCCACTCATCCTGTGAGTGGACACACCGCCATAGTGACAGTATTGGGCAGCGCCACTCATCCTGTGAGTGGACACACCGCCATAGTGACAGTATTGGGCAGCGCCACTCATCCTGTGAGTGGACACACCGCCATAGTGACAGTATTGGGCAGCGCCACTCATCCTGTGAGTGGACACACCGCCATAGTGACAGTATTGGGCAGCGCCACTCATCCTGTGAGTGGACACACCGCCATAGTGACAGTATTGGGCAGCGCCACTCATCCTGTGAGTGGACACACCGCCATAGTGACAGTATTGGGCAGCGCCACTCATCCTGTGAGTGGACACACCGCCATAGTGACAGTATTGGCCAGCGCCACTCATCCTGTGAGTGGACACACCGCCATAGCAGCATGTACAACACTCCCCAATAGGAAGAAAAACCCGCTGGGTTGTTCATCCTGTCACTTGTACCCAGACACAGCTGGGACTTGCTTAACTGTCTCAAGTGAACAGCTCCTCAAACAAGAAGATTAACATCTGTCAACCCTTAAAATCTTACGTTATCTTGCGGGTGCAAAATGGGGGAATTTTTTAAGAACAGTATCTTTCATGTTTTATCTTTTATCTTTTAAGAACAGAACAAAAATATTTGTTTTTATATGGTGCCATATCTAAGCCATAGTATTGCCAGTGAAAGAAGAACACTAGAAATAGTCTTCTTCTTAGAAGAAGTAGGTAGAAGAAAGAAGAAGTATTGCCAGAAGAAAGAAGAGCAAAAGAGAGCACATTCGAGAGCTTTCGGTCATAACTGAATGAAGTTTAACTGTAGGAGACTAGGCAGTTCGCTTCCACTGGCTGCGCCTGCGCTGTTATGGGAGCAGACAGGTCTGCTCCCATATGAGGTCAGACGCCTCCAGGCAGGTCAGACGCCTCCAGGCAGGTCAGACGCCTCCAGGTCTGCCGGATTGTCTGCCAGATTCGTGCGTTATTTAGAATATCGTGTAATTCGTCTAAAGTGGCTAATTATCGAATTAAGAAAAGTCTCGACAATTACCACAATTTTCATGAATATTATTATTGCTATTATTATTATTAACTTTATTATCATTATAGTAATAATATAAGTATCATTACTCAGTTGTACTCAATTGTACTCCGAAGTGCGAGATGTTTACGAGTACTTGAAACAGACGATGCATATGATGGATTGGACGCTTAATGTAACTCAGGAGACAAAAAAAATAAAATGAAAATCACATCAATGAAACCCCTTAACATTATTCTTATCTTGGGGAAAACATTGTCAAGTTTTTGATGCTAGAGGACAGAGGAAAGCTGATGGCTATTCCACGGAGGCGCCACATAGATCCTTCTCTCATAAGACTTAGACAGGAAAACACTGCTATATGTATTTGAATAAATAATTTTTAGTGATATAATATTATTACTATAATTTTTATTATTAATAAAATAAGTGTTTTAAATTATAATTATTATCACGCATATAATTACTAGGACTTTAAATTACTGTTATTATTATCATTGTTGTTACTTTAATGTTATAAAATATAAACAAGACCATTAATGCCACGTTTCTCGACATTCAAACATTTCATAACATTAGTGTCATTTCCGTCCCGCCCCGCCACGTGGCGCTGTGGTCAGTTGAGGTCACTATGGCCAGGGTCGGCAAGGTCATGCCGCACTCACTCTCACTCTCTCATACTATTCTCGGGAAAATCTGGTGCTTATTGGATCATAATTAATGCCAAACGCTTTCTGGCCTTGCATTAAATTTTAAATGTTGATGACAGTAATGTCTTCAGACATGGGCCATTATATTCAGGATTCTTATGTACCGACAGCAGTTTTCGTTCTCCTTCCAAGTGGGGAACTTTAATTTATATATATATATATATATATATATATATATATATATATATATATATATATATATATATATATATATATATATATATATATATATATGTCGTACCTAGTAGCCAGAACGCAGTTCTTGGCCTACTATACAAGGCCCAATTTGCCTAATAAGCCAAGTTTTCCTGAATTAATATATTTTCTCTAAATTTTTTTCTTATGAAATGATAAAGCTACCCATTTCATTATGTATGAGGTCAATTTTTTTTATTGGAGTTAAAATTAACGTAGATATATGACCGAACCTAACCAACCCTACCTAACCTAACCTAACAAATCTTTATAGGTTAGGTTAGGTTAGGTAGCCGAAAAAGTTAGGTTAGGTTAGGTTAGGTAGGTTAGGTAGTCGAAAAACAATTAATTCATGAAAACTTGGCTTATTAGGCAAATTGGGCCTTGCATAGTAGGCTGAGAAGTGCGTTCTGGCTACTAAGTACGACATATATATATATATATATATATATATATATATATATATATATATATATATATATATATATATATATATATATATATATTATTAAATATGACCGAAAAAGTAAGATTAATAATTCTAACACGAATTTTCTCAATCTTTCGTACATTACGCTTCACTGTTGGAGGTAAATCAAAAATCACTTCTCCAAAATTCATTTTTATTTCTAGTCTGACGCGACACGGGCGCGTTTCGTAAAACTTATTACATTTTCAAAGACTTCACAAATACACAACTGATTAGAACGTATCTCTGATTTTATATCTACATTTGAGTGAGGTGGTAAGGGTGATGTGGCATTAACACAAGACAGAACAGGAGGGGATATTAATAGGGTATTAAAAGTATCAACACAAGACAGAACAGAAACAATGGGTATTGAATAGAAGTGTTTGTAGAAAGCCTATTGGTCCATATTTCTTGATGCTTCTATATTGGAGCAAGACTCCGCTCCAATATAGAAGCATCAAGAAATATGGACCAATAGGCTTTCTACAAACACTTCTATTCAATACCCATTGTTTCTGTTCTGTCTTGTGTTGATACTTTTAATACCCTATTAATATCCCCTCCTGTTCTGTCTTGTGTTAATGCCACATCACCCTTACCACCTCACTCAAATGTAGATATAAAATCAGAGATACGTTCTAATCAGTTGTGTATTTGTGAAGTCTTTGAAAATGTAATAAGTTTTACGAAACGCGCCCGTGTCGCGTCAGACTAGAAATAAAAATGAATTTTGGAGAAGTGATTTTTGATTTACCTCCAACAGTGAAGCGTAATGTACGAAAGATTGAGAAAATTCGTGTTAGAATTATTAATCTTACTTTTTCGGTCATATTTAATAATATATGTCTACAGGAAAGACTGCTACCAAAATATACTAATATATATATATAAATATATATATATATATATATATATATATATATATATATATATATATATATATATATATATATATATATATATATATACAGAGATATACTCCTTCTAGTAATTACATGAAATTTTTTTATAATTATAATTTGTGATGAATTTATCCAGGTGATATGGACTTATCCAGGTGGGAAGGTGATGATATATAATTAGTAATAATTAAACACACAATGTAACGGTTCCTATTGTTACCTTGTTACAAAGTTGTTACATCTAGTTATAAAGTTTTTATGACGTGTTAGAAAGTTGTCTTAACTTGTTAGATAATTGTTACAACATATTAGAAGGCGTTGCAAATTGATGGAATGTTGTAGCAACGTCTTGTGTAACATTATACAAATGTTATACCCTTGTATAACATATGTGTAACTCCATATGTTATACAAATGTGGAATATAGTGTGAGTTATGTGTGTGTTTGGGTAAATGCTTCGGAACGTGTATGTAAGCGCACCTGGATGCTTCTTTACATATTTTTGTGTTTCTCTTTTTCTTGAGTTATGATTTTAAGAAGGTAGTGTTCTTTGCTTGCTGGTTCTATGGCCCACACCTTATGTTTAAAATATGTATTGAGGGACTTGGTGTTCCTCGAGTGTGTCCAAGCTGTTGTAGCCCTGTTGTGGAGGTGGAGTGTGTGTGTTCTTGATATAATATTTCCCCCAGTCTATCTTGTGTTGGATGAAGTCTCGCATTGTCAATAGCTCGGATAATTTCTATTATATTATATTATTGGTACAAATTTTATTTTGTTATTTTGTGGTGGGTTATATACTAGTACTACTACTGCTACTGTCTTTGGCTGTTGCACTTTCATAGTGCCCACTATGTAGTCCCTGTGACCTTCACAATCTTGGGTCACCATATCCTCAAAATTCCAATTCATTCTTATGACGACGGCCACTCATCTTCCCCTTCCTTCTCTCACTTTTTCCCAACTGTATGGAAGTCCTGAGAGAACACTGCATTTCTTATGACACCTGCCAGTTTTTAGCTTCAATAATGAGTTTTCAGTGAGTGATCTTTTACCCCAACGTTCGGGTTGGTTTTTGTTTGAAATTTCATCTTTGCTGATGTACATATGACGCTGAAGCTCTATTTCTTCTGTCCATTTTCACTTTCAGTTTCCTAAGACTTGCGTTCCTCAGATGATGGAGTTATGTGTGGATAGTATTGGGATTTTGTAATAAGGTGGCTCATAGGGTTTGGTAAAAATATGCCGGGGAAAGGAGTGGACTGTTTTGGGGGCGGATTGTTAGTTGTTGGGTGTAGCATGTGGAGGTTATCTTATCTTGAGGTTATCTTGAGATGATTTCGGGGCCTTTTAGTGTCCCCGCGGCCCGGTCCTCGACCAGGCCTCTACCCCCAGGAAGCAGCCCGTGACAGTTGACTAACACCCAGGTACCTATTTTACTGCTAGGTAACAGGAGCGTAGGGTGAAAGAAACCCTGCCCATTGTTTCTCGCCGGCGCCTGGGATCGAACCCAGGACCACAGGATCACAAGTCCAGCGTGTTGTCCGCTCGGCCGACCGGCTCCCTTGGTGGACAGGGTGTCCCTCAGGGTGGACAGGTGGGTCTAGTCTAGTCTAGTCTTATATTGCGTTAACCTACTGGTAAGTGGCTCCCATCTTCCCAACGAAAATGTGTTGGGTGGATTGTGATTTCCCGTCTCCTCCCTCCCTTTGCATCTCATTCCTTCCTCCCCATCCCTACCTTGAGTGGCTGGTGGAGGGGAACGGTGGGGAGGGGGAGGGAGAGGTAGTTTGGGGTTGCGGTTAAGGGGGGAGGGGGGAGGGGGGTGTTACAGTTAGTGGGGGGGGGGGGGAGTGACGGCTACTGCGTGCAGTCAGGGAGAAGGGGTCGGTACTCGGGTTCTGTGGGGAGGTGTGTGGGATGGAAACTTTGTTTACCTTTTGTTTAACATGCTTTACCTTGTGTTTAATATGCTTTACCTTGTGTTTAATATGCTTTACCTTGTGTTTAACATGCTTTACCCTTTGTTTAACACGGTTTGCCTTGTGCTTAACATGGTATACCTTATGTTTAACACGGTTTACCTTGTGTTTAACATGGCTTACCTTGTGTTTAACATGGCTTACCTTGTGTTTAACATGGCTTACCTTGTGTTTAACATGGCTTACCTTGTGTTTAACATGGCTTACCTTGTGTTTAACATGGCTTACCTTGTGTTTAACATGGCTTACCTTGTGTTTAACACGGTTTACCTTGTGTTTAACATGGCTTACCTTGTGTTTAACATGGTATACCTTGTGTTTAACATGGTATACCTTGTGTTTAACATGCTTTACCTTGTGTTTAATATGCTTTACCCTTTGTTTAACATGGTTTACCTTGTGTTTAACATCTTAAGAGCTGCTTGTTTCCATTCTTATTATTCACTTATTACAGTTGTTTTTGTTCCATAAATTGTTATTATTTAGTTTTGTCGCGTGAAGTTAGAGCTGCACTTTTCCTGACTACGATCTGATCCATTGTTGGAGTTGCCTTCACCTGTGTATTTTGATTTGTATTATACACTTTTTGGATACAATTTTGTGTCATTAGTCTCCCATTTGCGCGATGTTTGGGCCGTGACTGTTTCTGGCCGCCGGCCTGTTGCCCAAAATGCTATTTGGTTTCATTATATGGATTTTTTCCCGAATACTGCAAGTATTTAAGCAGCTCTACTACTGTGAAGTTGTATATACCGCTACTACTACTTAGCTTAGCATTTTAAAAGCAGCGAATCACCTTCTATGGTTGAGTGTTCAATAAACCCTTGAACTATATGTTTAACACTTCTCTAACCCTGTCCATGGAGGACAGAAGAAAATGTATATATGCTGGTTAGCATTGTAAATGTGTGGCCACGTCTGTGGTAGAAAATAATAATAATAATAAAAAAAACTACTACTTCTATTACTACTTCTATTACTACTTCTATTACTACTACTATGATCAACTTCTTGATCATGTCAAGGAAATCACAAGTGTGGTAGTCACTCTTACGTTCTCTTGGTTTACCACTCCGTAATAAATTCATGTATTTTTGCATGACCAAAAACGCATGAATTCAAACAACCCGCCTAAATCATTGAGTACGATGCATAGAAAACGTACGAAGCTGTGAGCCGTTACTTTTTTTAATAAGCCGCATTTGTATTGTTGGTTACGATAACGTAAACAAGAAAAAGTGGCGCCCTATTAGTTAAGAAAACGGGTTGAGGGATTCCCTTGTGGAACCCTTCGTTCGGGTAGTTAATTCATGATGGTATCATTGGTGAAGCTCCGTTTTTCGGTGTGTACACACACTAAGTTTTTACTTTAAGGCTAAAGTATGTTGACAACTCATGGACACTTTCTGTGGCCTTTCCAACTACTTGGGCTGGACGGTAGAGCGACGGTCTCGCTTCATGCAGGTCGGCGTTCCGTCCAAGTGGTTTGGGCACCATTCCTTCTTCCCTCCCGGCCCACCCCAAATCCTTATCCTGATCCCTTCCGGGAGTGACATTTTGCCTCTCAAATAACGGCAAGGCCCAATTACCAGGTGCAAGACTTTGTCGCTGCTGGAGACATTGTTGCGTGTTCGGTTGCACCGACGCACGTGCAACAAGGAGACTTTTGCACAACTCTTCAGGATGTGGTGCAAAAATTTGGCACCATCGCTGAAGGATATCTTCCCTCCCATCCACATTCCCTCACTTCTCCCTCCCTTCTTAGGTCCTCTCCTTTCCCACACTCACTAGGTATCCCCTTTGTCTCCCTTCCCAAGTCCTCCCTTTCCTTCCCATCTGTCCCTTCCTTCCCCTCTCTCTTTTGCTCCTTTCCTTCCTCCTCCTCCATTCTCTCCCTGTCTCCCATCTCCCGTTCGCCCTTCTCTTTTAGGTTGCGGCTTATTTAGTATAGCTGATTTTTTGTTTAATACAGCGAGTGCAATGTTTGGTATTTGACAGAAAATGGGTAATTTATATTTTTGAGAGGTAACTTTTTTTTTAAGAAAACTGGTGTTATTTTCTTAGATTTCCATGTAATGTTATAATACATTTTGAATAAACATGGGTGGAAAATTTTGTCGAGAAATGTTATCTTGTCTGTAAGTTCAGAAGTAACACAAATGTTACAATTATTTGTGTAAAATTTGTTATATAACTCAGCTCAACATATATGATTTAAATGTTTGTAATTTAATTTAATTAGAATGATAGAATAATTAAAAATATAAAAATGAATGCATCGAGAAGTGTACTCCACTTCTGGGTGAGTTTTCACTGAAAGTTTAATCCTGTGCAATGCTTAGGCTCCTAGTAGTACAGTCGGGTTCGTTCTCGACACATAATCGGGTTTTCCGGGTTCGAATCCCGGGTGGGGTATAAATTGCTAGGCGCATTACCTTATGCCCTGTTCACCTAGCAGTAAATAGGTACCCAGGAGTTAGTATGTTGTGGGGTTGCATCCAGGGGAGGGTCAGTAATTCGTCCTTGGAGAGACCTGGAAAAAAGCCTAACACTTATATATACACTAGCTGCCTGTCCCGCGGCAAAATTAATTATTATTGCTGAAGAATAATTGCAGATTAGTCAGTTAGCTCGTATGATTTCCGTCATAACCTTCCAGAGGTTTGTAGCCCTTTAGAACAACACGAAAGCTAAGTCTGATATCAGTTGTGTTTGAGGGAAATTTCCACATCATATATAAAACTCTAATATAACAGCAATAAGATGTTGTTAATTTACATTAGTTAGTTATAGAAAAGTTACAGATAACGGGGTTAAGTGCCTAAGGTCAGCTGCCTGTCGTTCAAGAAACGTTTCTGAGTAATTTAACTGAAATCCACCATTCTCAGGGCTGGTTACACAATAAATTGAATCTACTAAATTAATTATATAGTAAATAGTTAAATTGGACCTCGAACCCATTCTTCTTCCTGAATTTCAACTATAAACAAATGGATCTGGAGCAGAGAGGGAGGGAGGAGGCAACCGTGATTGTGTGTGGTTAAGAGTGTAGTGAACTTGTGGAGTTAACGAGGTTGTTCCGCCAACATTGAGCCTACCACGTGACCACTAACTCAACCAACAAATCCCAAGGGGCAACGTGATTCACATTAGTCACTAATTGTTGCTAGAACTAAGGGAAGTACCAGTTTGGTTTACATTTAGCTCAGATTAATTGGCCAAATTTTCTGTCTTAGATAACTCGTTAGGGCTCATGGTAGCACCACCCACAAGGGTAAGTTATACACTATTAATCAATCAAATTTCACGTATAACACCTGTACTTTACATATTATTGTCAGCTTTAAGATATAACTTGTTGGCAGATAAATTGTGATGCATGAGACAACAAGTTGAGCTGTACCATCCCAGAACCACCCGGACGCCATTAATACCGGCTCACCAAAAATACATGTATCCAGGGTATCTACTGTTGGATGACCAGCCAGTACTACTGAAACGGCTAAGGCCATTTTAAATACTTTGACTAACGCAGTGTAATTTAACACAGTAGCAATTAAATCTACGCTTAATTACGGTAGATTAAAATATGAAACCCCCGAAATGTGTGAAGGGAAGTTTACTAGTGACAATATATTATAAAATACAGTATGCTTAGAGGTAATAAATACAATTAAAACAATATCTTGAGTTAATAATCAAATCAATCACCAGTATCTTTTCCTCGTAACTCATTCATCATTGGTTCTGCAACTAGCTCGGTGGCATACCTTTGAGCCTTCTCTGACTTTGACTTGTCATTGTCCAGATATAGACTCCACGCTGGAGCCGCATACTCCAAGAGTGGTCTGACATATGTACTGTACGAGGTTCTAAATTACTCCTTACACACATTTCTAAGGGCAGTAGTGATGTTAGCCAGTCTTGCATATTCCGCTGATGATATAATTTTGATGTGGGCTTCAGGAGACAGTTTCGATGTGACATCAACCCTTTGATCGTTCTCCCTTTCAGTTTCTTCGAAGAGTTTATCCCCAATTTGTTACTTTGTGTCTGGTCTCCTGATCCACCAAGCTTTATTACATTACACTTATTTGAGTTAAACTCTAATAGCCATTTATGACACCATACCTTCAGTTTGTCCAGGTCATCTTGTAGCCTTTAGCTGTTTTCCATTGTCTTAATCCTCCTTATAATGTTTGCATTATCAGCAGACAATGAGAGGAAGGAGCTTTTTCTTTCTTGAAGATCATTTATATATTTGAGAAACAGAATGTCCAAGACTTCAACTCTGTGAAACTCCGCTAGGGACACCTTCCTACTCTATCTCACCCAACACAGTGACTCGCTATCTTCTATTGCTAAAGTATTTCCTTATTCCCTGGAGTACCTTCCCTGTCACTCTGCTTGCTTCTCTAACCTATGCACTAGTCTCTTATGGAGTAGTTTGTCAGGCTTTCTCGCAATTCAAATATAGGAAGTTAACCCACCCTCCTTTCTTGTCTAATTTATTTTCGTCAGGGCATGGAATTAATTAGACCTGCGAGGCAAGACTTGCCCTCCCTGAACCCATGCTGATGATGTGTTACAAACTTCTTTCTCTCAAGTTATTCTACTCATTTGTTCTCTCAATTTTCTCCATTAACTTGCATGGTATGCACATTAGGGGCACTGGCCTGTAGTCAGCGCCTCCTCTCAGCATGTCTTCCTGCTTGTATCTCGAGACAACATTAGGTATCTTCCAACTTTTTGGTAGTTTGCCTCTTACCAGTTACCGATTATATACCATGGAGACCAGCAAGCATAATGCGTCTGCTCCCTCTTAAAGTAACCATTGTGAAGGGAAGGGAATTATCAGGAGAAAGCGCCATGCCATTACGACTATATAGCATTTGGAAGGGGTCAGGATAAGGATTTGGGATGGGACGGGGGAAAAGGAATGATGCCCAACCACTTGGACGGTCGAGGATTGAACGCCCAACTGCGTGAAGCGAGACCGTCGATTTACAGTCCGGCCCATGAGGTTGGGCAGTATCCAGGGTGAGATTCACCTAGTCCAAAAGTCTTTGTTTCATGAGAGTCTCTGAGGGCAGGCTACAAGCATCGCCTCTGTGGGACCTCGTTTTATTAACAATGGTCAGAAGGGGAGACTCAGAACTAACTTACCAGAGTACATTGAAACTGTGGCTGTAGGCTGATTGGGCCATGCAGTCTCAGTTAACAAGCGCTGACACAGAAAAATGACTACACGTTTGAAGATTCTGAGAACTTTGTAGACAGACCAGAGCAAACCTCTTCACGAAACATAGTGAGTCACAAAGAGGTTTGCAAAATAACTAAAAAATATATATATGCACATTCATATGAATTAGTGAAACGGTTTTTAATTCTTGTGTAAGTTTTACTTAACGATATAAAATTAGTGATTAAAAAAGAGGAAAAGAATACGTTCTATTTATTGTTATCTTTTCATATTAGTGAAATAAATACAAATAAATTTTCTTAGGGTCACATTCTTATTTCACATGTTGAGTGATGTTCAGGAATCAGTCACAGGCAAGAGCGCCATTTTCGACCACGGGGTGCCATAGTCCAGAAAAGGGTGCCAGGAGAGACTACGAGGTGCCACAGTCGCCACAAGAAGAACCACAGTTCCATGGGGATGAAAGCCCCTTTGCAATCTCTTGAAGAAGCAAATAGTCTCATGCTTCTGAAACCTCTTGATGTGTCTTCGCCTTAGTGATAGCCGCCATAACTTGGTGGTGTGTAGGTGTCAAGAGGCAAACCATAAGCATTGGTTGGCACTGTGTAGATGTCTTGTGTAGGCGAGTAGGTGTCATATGGCTCTCCATAAGTATTTGTGGGGACACTGTAGATGTCCTGAGGTGGTGAGTAGGTGTCAACAGGAGCACCATAGGTTGGCTTGGGAGGAGAGTAGGTGTCAACAGGAGCTCCATACCTTGGCTTGGGAGGAGAGTAGGTGTGAACAGGTGCACCATAGGTTGGCTTGGGAGGAGAGTAAGTGTGAACAGGAGCACCATAGGTTGGCCGAGGTGGTGTATAGCTACCATGAGACAACCGGGATGAGCTATGATCAAAGCCACTCAGAGAGCCATGAGGTCGGGAGAGAGCGGAGCCATGCTGGACAGGTTTTGTGAAGCTATGAGGTGCAGAAAAGGTTTCATGAGGTCGAGTAAAGCCGGAGCCATGAGATGTAGCCCCTAAGGAGCCATGAGATGTAGCCCCTAATGAGCCATGAGATGAGCCTCCAAAGGTGATGTGGGACGAGGAGCTGACTACAGCGCTACCCCGAGCCACCACCACAGCCACGACCACAGTAACCAGCAATTTCTGCAAAAGAGAATAATGAGAATTTTCTACTTTTCATATTCAATGCCTAACACAACATTTTTATAATATGAAAATATAATTCTATGGTTAATCAACCTGTAGATGTGTTCATTAATCTTTTTACATAGAGTTGTACTGAACAACTGGAATATTGATAATTACATAAGTGAATTTAACACGTTGATCAGAAAACCTATGGAAATTGAGTTTTTCAAATGTTTCTTCCCAATATATATTTAGGGAACTGTCAATGTCTACCTGAGCTAAATGCTGGAGAAACACAAATTCTACATCACTTCATGACGATATAAGCAGGTGATCCCAGAGCACAACACTACCACCATATGAGGAGCGGTGTAGAGGATCAGGGGAGGAACCTACCATGTTAGGGGAGAGGAGATATAATCTGCCTCCCAGAACCCGTCGAGGCCTTTTATAGTCCAGAAGTGAGCTACTGTCGCCCTTGGAGAGCACTCAGGGCTAAACTGAGGGGGAAACGCCCATCATATGGTCTTCACCATATGGAAGGTCTGAAACAACTCCCTCTTTTAGATCTTAACGTATTAATTTTTAGGTTTCAATACATAAAATATATTGGGCATTTGATGTAAACATTAAATTCACTATGTATATTTCGTATAAATAATGAATATATAATGTCTGAACTAAAATTATAACTGGAGAAAAGATATTCGTATCTTTCGTTGAAACAAGTACATATATTTTTATTTTCTTTGTTCTTCCAGTCTTTGTTCTTCCCCTTAAATTACCCTAAAACATTCTGATTAATATTTTATCAGGGAAAAATAGACTTTAAATCGATGAAACTTAAAGGTTAGGAATATTTAAACCTCTAATGTTTTTGTAAGTACATGACAAATGTTGAATAAAATGGGTCAAAATTCCTGAAGTGGTCATAGTGGTGAGTTTATGGTGCTAGAGACCAAAAGTAGGACTAAAATACTAAAATAGGAGTTGTTAAAGCCACAAGCCACACGCGGCCACACACACACGTTGGGCCATAACTGCTGTCCCATTCTGATTTGTAATAAATATTGTCCATTTGAAAGTATCATAATTTGTGGTATGTAAATGTGTATGAAATTTTGTGGTATGTAAATGAGTGAAGTTACTCTAATGGTCATTCAACCCGTTGAATAATACTGATAGAAAAGATATGTGAACAAATCTGCTGTGGGTCAGGTGCTGAAGAGGGTTGTTATGCCAAGTGAAGTCATAAAAATGTTTATGATTGAATCACTTGAGACTGTCAAACCCAAAATTCATATTTGGCAAATATGAATTTCACAAATCATTAGGACCTAAATTTCTCAAAGGTCACTGAAATTTGAAGACTTAATGCTGAACAAAGTTATCAGTTAAAATCCCCTGAAGTTATTATCAGTCAAAACTATCAAGTTAAGGCCACATGAAACTACCAAAGGTAAATTGTGCTTTCAAATTTTATTGCTGTTAAAAAGGAAAATACATAGAACTAATCACATCTTGGCTGAATACTCATAAACGAACCTTTCCAATATGTTTCGTAGATTATGAATTAATACAATCACAGGTCAAAGTCAACGTAACGACCATCGCCTTGCCATCCGGCCTCGAGGGAGGAAATAATACAGTACCTCACAGCTGTATGACGGGCGATATAAACATAGAAGGCAATGTAGAGTAATAATACATACTTATTATTAGAATGAAAAGTGACTGATGTGACCTTGAGAACTTCTATGAATTCTCATCGTATTTACTTTCTCGAGGGCAGAGAGACTCTGCCGGAAATACCAGTATTTTTGTCATTTTTCTCAATCAAGCATTTTATTATAAAGCGGCATCAAGGACAGTGTAAAAATAATATTGCCTTAATAAATAAGATTTAGTAAATTTCTTTGATTATATGTAAGTAAAAATTCATCCTAATACATATTAACTGTGAAAACGGCGAAAAGATAATATAATAAAGAATTGGTGTGGTAGGAGAAGAAAATATAAAAGTTTTCAGTGACGATCCACAAGGTCTTCACTGAGTACTCTTTATTTTCTTCTCCGAGGTTACGGGTCCCTACACTTGTACCGGAGGTGGTATCCGTTTTATGTTGTTATATAGATGCTGTATTATAATAAAAAATATACATTATAATATTTAGTCGATTATTAATAGACCAATTCATGGACTGTAACTCCTTGCATAGCTTTGATTGTGGCCGGAGGCGGCTAGTTTATTGTGCACCCCATACTCATCCTGTGAGCGGTAGCGTAAACGCATAACAGAGGACACAAAAGGTCTTTATCAGACCTCATCTTAGATTATTACATAAACAAGTCCATCTATCCTTCACACCTTATAGTTACAGAAAATGTTTTATTTCAAGACCTATATATTTACAGTAAGTAATTATACATTGATGGAAGGTCTTATTGCTAACACAGAATTGTTTGAGCAATTGAGATATTACAGAGTCATTTGGTGAAGTCATCCTGAGCCAAGTGCAAGCCTTAGTCTGTGTGGTCATCTATACCTTAACTTGACAGCGATACGAGATTAATATTTATTGCGTAACACAAGAGGCATACAAATAGAAGTTGTTATTATTATTATTGCAATGTAAATATTGCTTTACTTTGCCTGGTGATGTGAAGCAACGTGGATATTGCTTTACTATGCATGGTGATGTGAAGCAACGTGGATATTACCTTACTATGTACATCATTCATTCGTCCATTTATTTATTATTAATTTTTCTTATTAGTTATTTAGTTATATTAATTGTTTGAGTCGTTGAAAGTAACATAATTACGAGAAAACGCTAAACTAGAATGATTATAGCACTAGGGAAGGCCTTGAATATTGATTTCGAGTTGGGATATGAATAAATGGATATTCTAGGAGCTTGGATTAGCGAATGGTGTAAAGGAACGGTGCTCAACTACATGGTCAATAGATGGATCAAACGCCGTCCTTGCAAATAGGAAATGTGTTCTTGTACACACTACTCCAAGTGGATGGAGTTGTAACTGTATAAGTTGGTCTATGCTTTGAATAATATTGTTAATAAAACGAGTTCCGTAAATGAACACATTTCGAATGATAGGCGAGGTGAATGTTGCAAGGTTCTCCTTGAGTATTTACCTGCAATTATTTCAAAGAGAAATTAGTCTATAACATGGTAGGGGATATATATATATATATATATATATATATATATATATATATATATATATATATATATATATATATATATATATATATATATATATATATATCCATCTTTGTAACCCATATGTAACTCCTTTTTTGTAACAAAGTTCAAATAAAGTAAATATATATGTGTACATACAAAAGAATGGGGGTGGTAGGAGAAGATAATATTAGTGTTCAGTGAGAAACCACAAGGTCTCCTCTGAATACTTTTTATTTTCTTCTCCGAGGCTATGGGTCCCCACATTGGCACCAGAGGTGGTACCCTCACAAACTTTAAAACAAAAAAAAAAATATATATATATATATATATATATATATATATATATATATATATATATATATATATATGCGAACAAGCCTGAATGGTCCCCAGGACATATGCAACTGAAAACTCACACCCCAGAAGTGACTCGAACCCATACTCCCAGAAGCAACGCATCTGGTTTGTACAAGACGCCTTAATCCACTTGACCATCACGACCGGACATAATGAGGTGATAGCCGAGGCTATTTGAACCACCCCACCGCCGGCACTCGGATAGTTATCTTGGGCATAGCATTTTACCAAATCACCTCATTCTTTGGGGCAACACGTGAGGAACACAAATGCGAACAAGCCTGAATGGTCCCCAGGACATATGCAACTGAAAACTCACACCCCAGAAGTGACTCGAACCCATACTCCCAGAAGCAACGCATCTGGTTTGTACAAGACGCCTTAATCCACTTGACCATCACGACCGGACATAATGAGGTGATAGCCGAGGCTATTTGAACCACCCCACCGCCGGCACTCGGATAGTTATCTTGGGCATAGCATTTTACCAAATCACCTCATTCTTTGGGGCAACACGTGAGGAACACAAATGCGAACAAGCCTGAATGGTCCCCAGGACATATGCAACTGAAAACTCACACCCCAGAAGTGACTCGAACCCATACTCCCAGAAGCAACGCATCTGGTTTGTACAAGACGCCTTAATCCACTTGACCATCACGACCGGACATAATGAGGTGATAGCCGAGGCTATTTGAACCACCCCACCGCCGGCACTCGGATAGTTATCTTGGGCATAGCATTTTACCAAATCACCTCATTCTTTGGGGCAACACGTGAGGAACACAAATGCGAACAAGCCTGAATGGTCCCCAGGACATATGCAACTGAAAACTCACACCCCAGAAGTGACTCGAACCCATACTCCCAGAAGCAACGCATCTGGTTTGTACAAGACGCCTTAATCCACTTGACCATCACGACCGGACATAATGAGGTGATAGCCGAGGCTATTTGAACCACCCCACCGCCGGCACTCGGATAGTTATCTTGGGCATAGCATTTTACCAAATCACCTCATTCTTTGGGGCAACACGTGAGGAACACAAATGCGAACAAGCCTGAATGGTCCCCAGGACATATGCAACTGAAAACTCACACCCCAGAAGTGACTCGAACCCATACTCCCAGAAGCAACGCATCTGGTTTGTACAAGACGCCTTAATCCACTTGACCATCACGACCGGACATAATGAGGTGATAGCCGAGGCTATTTGAACCACCCCACCGCCGGCACTCGGATAGTTATCTTGGGCATAGCATTTTACCAAATCACCTCATTCTTTGGGGCAACACGTGAGGAACACAAATGCGAACAAGCCTGAATGGTCCCCAGGACATATGCAACTGAAAACTCACACCCCAGAAGTGACTCGAACCCATACTCCCAGAAGCAACGCATCTGGTTTGTACAAGACGCCTTAATCCACTTGACCATCACGACCGGACATAATGAGGTGATAGCCGAGGCTATTTGAACCACCCCACCGCCGGCACTCGGATAGTTATCTTGGGCATAGCATTTTACCAAATCACCTCATTCTTTGGGGCAACACGTGAGGAACACAAATGCGAACAAGCCTGAATGGTCCCCAGGACATATGCAACTGAAAACTCACACCCCAGAAGTGACTCGAACCCATACTCCCAGAAGCAACGCATCTGGTTTGTACAAGACGCCTTAATCCACTTGACCATCACGACCGGACATAATGAGGTGATAGCCGAGGCTATTTGAACCACCCCACCGCCGGCACTCGGATAGTTATCTTGGGCATAGCATTTTACCAAATCACCTCATTCTTTGGGGCAACACGTGAGGAACACAAATGCGAACAAGCCTGAATGGTCCCCAGGACATATGCAACTGAAAACTCACACCCCAGAAGTGACTCGAACCCATACTCCCAGAAGCAACGCATCTGGTTTGTACAAGACGCCTTAATCCACTTGACCATCACGACCGGACATAATGAGGTGATAGCCGAGGCTATTTGAACCACCCCACCGCCGGCACTCGGATAGTTATCTTGGGCATAGCATTTTACCAAATCACCTCATTCTTTGGGGCAACACGTGAGGAACACAAATGCGAACAAGCCTGAATGGTCCCCAGGACATATGCAACTGAAAACTCACACCCCAGAAGTGACTCGAACCCATACTCCCAGAAGCAACGCATCTGGTTTGTACAAGACGCCTTAATCCACTTGACCATCACGACCGGACATAATGAGGTGATAGCCGAGGCTATTTGAACCACCCCACCGCCGGCACTCGGATAGTTATCTTGGGCATAGCATTTTACCAAATCACCTCATTCTTTGGGGCAACACGTGAGGAACACAAATGCGAACAAGCCTGAATGGTCCCCAGGACATATGCAACTGAAAACTCACACCCCAGAAGTGAGAAGTGAGTGAGGGTAAAATGCTATGCCCAAGATAACTATCCGAGTGCCGGCGGTGGGGTGGTTCAAATAGCCTCGGCTATCACCTCATTATGTCCGGTCGTGATGGTCAAGTGGATTAAGGCGTCTTGTACAAACCAGATGCGTTTCTTCTGGGAGTATGGGTTCGAGTCACTTCTGGGGTGTGAGTTTTCAGTTGCATATGTCCTGGGGACCATTCAGGCTTGTTCGCATTTGTGTTCCTCACGTGTTGCCCCAAAGAATGAGGTGATTTGGTAAAATGCTATGCCCAAGATAACTATCCGAGTGCCGGCGGTGGGGTGGTTCAAATAGCCTCGGCTATCACCTCATTATGTCCGGTCGTGATGGTCAAGTGGATTAAGGCGTCTTGTACAAACCAGATGCGTTGCTTCTGGGAGTATGGGTTCGAGTCACTTCTGGGGTGTGAGTTTTCAGTTGCATATGTCCTGGGGACCATTCAGGCTTGTTCGCATTTGTGTTCCTCACGTGTTGCCCCAAAGAATGAGGTGATTTGGTAAAATGCTATGCCCAAGATAACTATCCGAGTGCCGGCGGTGGGGTGGTTCAAATAGCCTCGGCTATCACCTCATTATGTCCGGTCGTGATGGTCAAGTGGATTAAGGCGTCTTGTACAAACCAGATGCGTTGCTTCTGGGAGTATGGGTTCGAGTCACTTCTGGGGTGTGAGTTTTCAGTTGCATATGTCCTGGGGACCATTCAGGCTTGTTCGCATTTGTGTTCCTCACGTGTTGCCCCAAAGAATGAGGTGATTTGGTAAAATGCTATGCCCAAGATAACTATCCGAGTGCCGGCGGTGGGGTGGTTCAAATAGCCTCGGCTATCACCTCATTATGTCCGGTCGTGATGGTCAAGTGGATTAAGGCGTCTTGTACAAACCAGATGCGTTGCTTCTGGGAGTATGGGTTCGAGTCACTTCTGGGGTGTGAGTTTTCAGTTGCATATGTCCTGGGGACCATTCAGGCTTGTTCGCATTTGTGTTCCTCACGTGTTGCCCCAAAGAATGAGGTGATTTGGTAAAATGCTATGCCCAAGATAACTATCCGAGTGCCGGCGGTGGGGTGGTTCAAATAGCCTCGGCTATCACCTCATTATGTCCGGTCGTGATGGTCAAGTGGATTAAGGCGTCTTGTACAAACCAGATGCGTTGCTTCTGGGAGTATGGGTTCGAGTCACTTCTGGGGTGTGAGTTTTCAGTTGCATATGTCCTGGGGACCATTCAGGCTTGTTCGCATTTGTGTTCCTCACGTGTTGCCCCAAAGAATGAGGTGATTTGGTAAAATGCTATGCCCAAGATAACTATCCGAGTGCCGGCGGTGGGGTGGTTCAAATAGCCTCGGCTATCACCTCATTATGTCCGGTCGTGATGGTCAAGTGGATTAAGGCGTCTTGTACAAACCAGATGCGTTGCTTCTGGGAGTATGGGTTCGAGTCACTTCTGGGGTGTGAGTTTTCAGTTGCATATGTCCTGGGGACCATTCAGGCTTGTTCGCATTTGTGTTCCTCACGTGTTGCCCCAAAGAATGAGGTGATTTGGTAAAATGCTATGCCCAAGATAACTATCCGAGTGCCGGCGGTGGGGTGGTTCAAATAGCCTCGGCTATCACCTCATTATGTCCGGTCGTGATGGTCAAGTGGATTAAGGCGTCTTGTACAAACCAGATGCGTTGCTTCTGGGAGTATGGGTTCGAGTCACTTCTGGGGTGTGAGTTTTCAGTTGCATATGTCCTGGGGACCATTCAGGCTTGTTCGCATTTGTGTTCCTCACGTGTTGCCCCAAAGAATGAGGTGATTTGGTAAAATGCTATGCCCAAGATAACTATCCGAGTGCCGGCGGTGGGGTGGTTCAAATAGCCTCGGCTATCACCTCATTATGTCCGGTCGTGATGGTCAAGTGGATTAAGGCGTCTTGTACAAACCAGATGCGTTGCTTCTGGGAGTATGGGTTCGAGTCACTTCTGGGGTGTGAGTTTTCAGTTGCATATGTCCTGGGGACCATTCAGGCTTGTTCGCATTTGTGTTCCTCACGTGTTGCCCCAAAGAATGAGGTGATTTGGTAAAATGCTATGCCCAAGATAACTATCCGAGTGCCGGCGGTGGGGTGGTTCAAATAGCCTCGGCTATCACCTCATTATGTCCGGTCGTGATGGTCAAGTGGATTAAGGCGTCTTGTACAAACCAGATGCGTTGCTTCTGGGAGTATGGGTTCGAGTCACTTCTGGGGTGTGAGTTTTCAGTTGCATATGTCCTGGGGACCATTCAGGCTTGTTCGCATTTGTGTTCCTCACGTGTTGCCCCAAAGAATGAGGTGATTTGGTAAAATGCTATGCCCAAGATAACTATCCGAGTGCCGGCGGTGGGGTGGTTCAAATAGCCTCGGCTATCACCTCATTATGTCCGGTCGTGATGGTCAAGTGGATTAAGGCGTCTTGTACAAACCAGATGCGTTGCTTCTGGGAGTATGGGTTCGAGTCACTTCTGGGGTGTGAGTTTTCAGTTATATATATATATATATATATGTCGTACCTAGTAGCCAGAACTCACTTCTCAGCGTACTATGCAAGGCCCGATTTGCCTAATAAGCCAAGTTTTCATGAATTAATGTTTTTTTCGACTACCTAACCTAGCCTAACCTAACGTTTTCGGCTACCTAACCTAACCTAACCTATAAAGATAGGTTAGGTTAGGTTAGGTAGGGTTGGTTAGGTTCGGTCATATATCTACGTTAACTTTAACTCCAATAAAAAAAAATGACCTCATACATAATGAAATGGGTAGCTTTATCATTTCATAAGAAAAAAATTAGAGAAAATATATTAATTCAGTAAAACTTGGCTTATTAGGCAAATCAGCCCTTGCATAGTAGGCTGAGAAGTGAGTTCTGGCTACTAGGTACGACATATATATATATATATATATATATATATATATATATATATATATATATATATATATATATATATGTATATATATATATATATATATATATATATATATATATATATATATATATTATTAAATATGACCGAAAAAGTAAGATTAATAATTCTAACACGAATTTTCTCAATCTTTCGTACATTACGCTTCACTGTTGGAGGTAAATCAAAAATCACTTCTCCAAAATTCATTTTTATTTCTAGTCTGACGCGACACGGGCGCGTTTCGTAAAACTTATTACATTTTCAAAGACTTCACAAATACACAACTGATATCTTTGTGAAGTCTTTGAAAATGTAATAAGTTTTACGAAACGCGCCCGTGTCGTGTCAGACTAGAAATAAAAATGAATTTTGGAGAAGTGATTTTTGATTTACCTCCAACAGTGAAGCGTAATGTACGAAAGATTGAGAAAATTCGTGTTAGAATTATTAATCCTACTTTTTCGGTCATATTTAATAATATATGTCTACAGGAAAGACTGCTACCAAAATATACTAATATATATATATATATATATATATATATATATATATATATATATATATATATATATGTCGTACCTAGTAGCCAGAACTCACTTCTCAGCCTACTATGCAAGGCCCGATTTGCCTAATAAGCCAAGTTTTCATGAATTAATGTTTTTTCGTCTACCTAACCTAACCTAACCTAACCTAGCTTTTTTTGGCTACCTAACCTAACCTTACCTATAAATATAGGTTAGGTTAGGTTAGGTAGGGTTGGTTAGGTTCGGTCATATATCTACGTTAATTTTAACTCCAATAAAAAAAAATTGACCTCATACATAGTGAAAAGGGTAGCTTTATCATTTCATAAGAAAACAATTATAGTAAATATATTAATTCAGGAAAACTTGGCTTATTAGGCAAATCGGGCCTTGAATAGTAGGCTGAGAAGTGAGTTCTGGCTACTAGGTACGACATATATATATATATATATATATATATATATATATATATATATATATATATATATATATATATATATATATATATATATATATATATTATTAAATATGACCGAAAAAGCAAGATTAATAATTCTAACACGAATTTTCTCGATCTTTCGTACATTCCTTTTCACTGTTGGTGGTAATTCAAAAATCAATTCTCCAAAATTCATTTTTATTTCTAGTCTGACGCGACACTTGAGCGCTTTTCGTAAAACTTATTACATTTTCAAAGACTTTAGTTTACACATACACAACTGAATAGAACTTACACATCTCCGATTTGTTTATATCTACATTTGAGTGAGGTGGATGGGGTGAGGTGGTATTAATAGGGTATTAAATTCATCAACACAAGACAGAACACGAAACAATGGGTATTGAATGGAAGTGATTGTAGAAAGCCTATTGGTCCATATTTCTTGATGCTTCTATATTGGAGCGGAGTCTTGAGGTGGGTAGAATATAGTTGTGCATTAATTGGCTGTTGATTGCTTGTGTTGACTTTTTAATGTGTAGTGCCTCGCAAACGTCAAGCCGTCTGCTATCGCTGTATCTATCGATGATTTCTGTGTTGTTTACTAGGATTTCTCTGGCGATGGTTTGGTTGTGGGAAGAGATTATATGTTTCTTAATGGAGCCCTGTTGCTTATGCATCGTTAAACGCCTAGAAAGAGATGTTGTTGTCTTGCCTATATACTGGGTTTTTTGGAGCTTACAGTCCCCAAGAGGGCATTTGAAGGCATAGACGACGTTGGTCTCTTTTAAAGCGTTGTGCTTTGTGTCTGGAGAGTTTCTCATGAGTATGTCAAGAGGACATACCAGAAAATATTCTGAGGAAACTACTCCAAGCTTGTACTAAAGAGGCACCCTTCTTGAGCCCGGATGGGCACATGTATAAGCAAGTAGATGGGGTCGCCATGGGTTCTCCCCTAGGTGTCCTGTTTGCAAACTTCTATATGGGTACCATCGAGCAAAAAGTCTTAGTCGACATGAACTTGAAACCGGCCGTTTACTGCAGGTATGTTGACGACATTTTTACACAGGTACCTGATGTCAGACATCTGCAGGAGCTGAAGGAGGCATTTGAGCAGAGTTCCGTGCTGCGTTTCACTTACGAGATGGAAAAGGATGGGATGCTGCCCTTTCTAGATGTAACAGTCATGGAAAAGAGCGGAGGTTTCCACACTGCAGTCTACACTAAGGAAACGAACATAGGAATGTGCCTAAATGCCAACAGCGACTGCCCAGACAGGTACAAGAGGAGTGTTGTTAACGCATATGTCGACCGTGCTCTCAGCCACAGCTCAGAATGGAAGCAAGTCGACGAAGAACTCTGTAGGGTAAGGCAGGTCCTAGTCAACAACGGCTTCTCCAATGGTTTCGTCGAAGACATCATAAGAAGGAAAGTGAAACGCCATGCAACCTCTGAAGAGACAACTAACACAACACCTATACCCCCTATCAGACTATTTTACAGGAACTTCTTTTCCACAGCTCATAAAACGGAGGAAAGGGTCCTGAAAGATATTGTTAATAGAAACGTTATCCCTACAGACAAAAATCAGAGGATACAACTGACGATTTACTATAAAACCAGAAAAACGGCCAGCCTACTCATGAGAAACTCTCCAGACACAAAACAGAACGCTTTAAAAGAGACTAACGTCGTCTATGCCTTCAAATGCCCTCTTGGGGACTGTAAGCTCCAAAAAACCCAGTATATAGGCAAGACAACAACATCTCTTTCTAGGCGTTTAACGATGCATAAGCAACAGGGCTCCATTAAGGAACATATAATCTCTTCCCACAACCAAACCATCGCCAGAGAAATCCTAGTAAACAACACAGAAATCATCGATAGATACAGCGATAGCAGGCGGCTTGAAGTTTCCGAGGCATTACACATCAAGAAGTCAACACCACCAATCAACAGCCAATTAATGCACAACTATATTCTACCCACCTCAAGACTCCGCTCCAATATAGAAGCATCAAGAAATATGGACCAATAGGCTTTCTACAATCACTTCTTTTCAATACCCATTGTTTCATGTTCTGGCTTGTGTTGATGAAATTAATACCTTATTAAATACCACCTCACCCCATCCACCTCACTCAAATGTAGATATAAACAAAATCGGAGATGTGTAAGTTCTATTCAGTTGTGTATGTGTAAACTAAAGTCTTTGAAAATGTAATAAGTTTTACGAAACGCGCTCAAGTGTCGCGTCAGACTAGAAATAAAAATGAATTTTGGAGAATTGATTTTTGAATTACCTCCAACAGTGAAAAGAAATGTACGAAAGATTGAGAAAATTCGTGTTAGAATTATTAATCTTACTTTTTCGGTCATATTTAATAATATATGTCTACAGGAAAGACTGCTACCAAAATATACTAATATATATATATATATATATATATATATATATATATATATATATATATATATATATATATATATATATATATATATATATATATATATATATATACATATATACAGTAAATATATATTCTATATTAGACATAGGATAGCATGTATCAGGTCTAGGAGAGGTTAGGTTAGTCCTTATTTTTATGTTTCTGTTAACAAGACTTCCTGTTTGCCCAAATCTATATAAATAAAAATGGAAATGTTCTTTTGTTCAAAATCGCTGATCTCCGAAAGTTCTTCACCGATTGCTTTGAAATTTTGACACAACGTTCCATTCAAATACGCATATGTTTTCATATGCCTACAATATAGATGCCACACCTGTGACAGGTAAAAACATGTTTGTTTGAAAAACAGCGCCATCTGTTGCACGTAAGAGCAACACACGCTATGCTAAATATGTTATGATTACATTTCAATGTTTCCAGTTATATTGATGAATTGAATTTTCATAGATTTCGATTTATTTTCATTTTGATATAATTATTTTGTGTGACACTGCATTGCAATTCGGCTGTGTTGTTTACCATGCCATGTATTTCGTGAGTATAAATATAGATGCCACACCTGTGACAGTTAAAACCATACATAAAAAAAGTTTATAACAGCACCATCTGTTGTACGCAAGAGCAACACACATTATACTAAATATGTTATGATTCCATTTCAATGTTTCCAATTGCACTAATAAATAGAATTTTCATAAGTTTCGATTTTTTTTTATTTTTATTTAATTATTTTGTGTGACATTGGCTTGGAATTGTGCTGTGTTGTTTACCATGCCGTTCATTTCATGGGTATTGTTTATTTTTTTTATTTTTTCATTGTTTTTCATTTAAATTTCTTAACTGTTATTTTTCAGTGATGGAAACATCAGATCATTTGATGATCCCAATTTTCTGATGGGAACATAAGATCATTTGGGAACGCATCGGACGAGGGAGTGGGGAATGGTGGGGAGGACGAGGGGATGGGGGAATTGGGGATGGTGGGGAGGATGAGAGGATGGTGGAGTGGGGAATGGTTGGGAGGACTGGGGAACAGGGGGAAAGTAGCTGTGGCTCCTGAGCCACAGGAACAACTGAGCCACAGCAACGCGTGACCGGGTACAGCTAGTTTAATAATACGAAAGCAAAGTTTCTGGCGGTCCACCAATCTATATATTGGTACTTTCAACCAAATAGTTCCTATAAGTACATTCATTTTAGGAGGCTGAGCTTCGGGATTTAGACTCGACCTAAACACGGGTTGGCTCTTGATTTTACCTGAGGGCCACTAACACTAGTGGCCTCGACAAGGACAGAAAGTCTGCGGCTTGTCGAAGATTACCCTATTTGCTTTGAAATTCGTCTGTGATGCTTAGGTAATCCGGTGTTTCCGAAGTCCTATAAACAGTATTCGAAATGAATATAAATTTTTGGTTAATTAAGTTGGGTCATGAAGGGAACGGTAGAAATACCCGTTCTGAGCGGTGATACTGGTGACTGGTATGAATAACTGTGACAATGAATTTATAATTTTTGGGTATATAAGTATATAATGACGCCAGTGAGTTACGGTGATAATAATTAACATACTCTACTGTGTTATTGAAGTGATCGTTGTGGTGAAGGGGGTACTGTGATTATGATGCCACCGAAATGTCTGTAAAGTGAGCGGCAACTGTGAGAGCTCACAGTAATTGACTGTGAGTCTAAACAGCCTATCAATCATCTGATGTTCTGTATTATGGCAATAAGAACAGAGAATTGTACTGATACTCACAGTCGCAAGCAATAAAGACACTTGCAATTATGTCATATTGGCTTCGCGAGATCCCGATCCGTTGAACGCGGCACAGAGAAATTTTCAAACAAAAAGACTCAATTTGAACCTCATATACTAAGGAAAGGTGGGACTCGACACTCACAGGATCACAGGAGATATGTATGAGTCAGAGTGAGGAAGAAGCGGCAATTCACGAGAGAATTCACTCGAGAGATCATGTGGGTCTCTTCTCTGCCTCGTTAATGTTAGATAGTCTCAGTTGGTTGTGAGACCTCCGCCGTGTTGAGACATTAGTGGTAGCTGAGTCGTTGGGAAACATTAGCTGACGTTGCTTGACGTTACTCTGAGAGTATTACAAATAACTCGCATGCAGCTGGAGCGATGTCTCTGTAAACATTATTTCCAAGAGACTCGGTGTGAAAATGTGGTTTAATGAGTGTTTGCGGACCACATTGATACAGTGAAGCCTACTAGTGTCATCCATTTTCCTCACTGAGTAGTGTTTTGATATATTCTGTACATATTCTGTTTAAAATAAACTAAGAAGCTCTGATGGTTAAATTATGCTCTTGTTGCCAGCATATGACATGAAAGACTATTTTTAATAAATAACAAACAATGGCATACCACCGTCCATGTCACAAGGTATCAGTCATTACAAATCTTGGACTAATTAACTGAAATAGTTTTTTGAGTAAACCGGAAGTAATCGTCAGCTGAGTGATCTTGACACTAGTGAGTTGAGGAAGTGTAAATACTCACCTAACTGTATTCAT
The DNA here is from genome assembly GCF_040958095.1 of Procambarus clarkii. Taxonomy (NCBI): domain Eukaryota; kingdom Metazoa; phylum Arthropoda; class Malacostraca; order Decapoda; family Cambaridae; genus Procambarus; species Procambarus clarkii. The sequence continues at coordinate 16,737,010 of NC_091155.1, forward strand.
CTAATTGTGCTCGCAAGGATTGGGCTCGGGATTTTTTGCTCCTACCTCACAACTGTCAATCAACTGGTGTACAGGTTCCTCAACCTATTGGTCTCTATCACATCTACATTTGGAACTGTTTATGGAGTCTACCTCCACACATCACTTACTACTGCATTTAATTTAACAAGTCTAGAAATAATTTTTTAATTGTCTCTGCCTAATTTGGAAACTCAGCTTCTGCCTGTGTCCCTGTTGTGCGAGTACCATCCGTGTTAATAAACAGTCTTGTCTTAACTACTGCATCAATTCTCCTGAGAATTTTGTGTATGGTAATCACGTCTCCCTTAACTCTTCTGTCTTCTAGCGACATTAGGCTTAATTCACGTAGCTTTTTCCTGGTAACTCATTCCTCATATTTTCTGGATCTAACTCGGTGGCATACCTTTGAACCTTCTCTGACTTTGACTTGTGATTGGCTAGATATAGACTCAACGTTGCAGTCGTATACTCCAAGATTGGTCTGACATATGCTATACGAGGTTCTAAATGACTCCTTACACACTTACTTACATTGGTCAGAAGGAGAACTCAGAACATACTTACCAGAGTACATTGAAACTGTGTGAGCTGAGTGGGCCATGCAGTCTCAGTTAATAGTGGCTGACACAGAGAGAAATGACTACACGTTTGAAGATTTTGAGAACTTTGTAGACAGACCAGAGCAAACCTCTTCACGAAACAATATAGCGAGTCACGAAGAAGTTTGCAAAATAATTAAAAACATACACATTCATATAAATTAGTGAAACTGTTCTTAATTCTTGTTTAAGTTATTTTCACGATATAAAATTAGTGATAAAAAAGACGAAGAGATTGCATTCTGCTAATTGTAATTTTTTCATATAAGTACAAAAAATACAGATATATTTAGAAGTGTAGCAACATTGGGGACACATTTTTATTTTACATGTTGAGTGATATTCAGGAATCAATCACAGGCAAGAGCGCCATTCTCGACCACAGGGTGCCATAGTCGAGAAAGGGGTGCCATGGGAGACTATGAGGTACCACAGTCGCTAGAAGATCCACCGTTCCTCGAGATGGAAGCCCCTTTGCAATCTCGTGAAGAAGCAAATAGTCCCATGTTTCTGAAACCTCTTGATGTGTCTTCGCCTTATTGATAGCCTCCATAGCTTGGTGGTGTGTAGGTGTCAAGAGGCAAACCATAAGCATTAGTTGGCACTGTGTAGATGTCCTGTGTAGGCGAGTAGGTTTCATATGGCTCTCCATAAGCATTTGTAGGGATACTGTAGATGTCTTGAGGTGGTGAGTAGGTGTCAACAGGAGCACCATAGGTTGGCTTGGGAGGAGAGTAGGTGTGAACAGGGGCACCATAGGTTGGCTTGGGAGGAGAGTAGGTGTGAACAGGGGCACCATAGGTTGGCTTGGGAGGAGAGTAGGTGTGAACAGGGGCACCATACCTTGGCTTGGGAGGAGAGTAGGTGTGAACAGGAGCAACATAGGTTGGCTTGGGAGGAGAGTAGGTGTGAACAGGTGCACCATAGGTTGACCGAGGTGGTGTATAGCTACCATGAGATAACAGGGATGAACCATGATCAAAACCACTCAGAGCGCCATGAGGTCTGGAGAGAATGGAGCCATGCTGGACAGGTTTTGAGAAGCTATGAGGTGCAGAAAACGATTCATGAGGTCGAGTAAAGCCGGAGCCATGAGATGTAGCCCCTAAAGAGCCATGAGATGAGCCTCCGAAGGTGATGTGGGACGAGGAGCTGACTACAGCGCTACCCCGAGCCACCACCACAGCCACGACCACAGTAATCAGCAATTTCTGCAAAAGAGAATAATGATAATTTTCTACTCTGCATATTCAATGCCTAACACAACATTTTCACAATATGAAAATATAATTGTATGGTTAATCAACCTGTAGATGTGTTCATTAATCTTTTTACATAGAGTTGTACTGAACAACTGGAATATTGGAATATTGATAATTACATAAGTGAATTTAACACGTTGATCAGAAAACCTTTGGAAATTGAGTTTTTCAAATATTTCTTCCCAATATTTATTTAGGGAACTGTCAATGTCTACCTGAGCTAAATGCTGGAGAAACACAAACTCTACATCACTTCATGGCGATATAAGCAGGTGATCCCAGAGCACAACACCACCACCATATGAGGAGCGGTGTAGAGGATCAGGGGAGGAACCTACCATGTTAGGGGAGAGGAGATATAATCTGTCTCCCAGAACCCGTCGAGGCCTTTTATAGTCCAGAAGTGAGCTACTGTCGCCCTTGGAGAGCACTCAGGGCTAAACTGAGGGGGAAACGCCCATCATATGGTCTTCACGATATGGAAGGTCTGAAATAACGCCCTCTTTTAGATCTTTAGGTATTCATTTTTAGGTTTCTATACATAATATGTATTATGTATTTGTTGTAAACATAATATTCATTATGTATATCTCGAATAAACAATGAGTACAAAAAGTTTGGCCAATAATTATAACTGGAGACTAAATACTCGTATCTTTCGTTGAAACTCTTACATATATTTTTATTTCCTTTGTTCTTCCAATTTTAACTCCTTAAATTACCCTAAAACTTTCTGATTAATATTTTATCAGGGAAAAATTGACTTTAAATCAATGAAACATAAGGGTTAAGAATATTTAAACTTCTAATGTTTTTGTAAGTGCATGACAAACGTTGAATAAAATGGAAACCCATCAAAATTCTTGAAGTAGTCATAGTGGTGAATTTATGGTGCTAGAGACCAAAAGTAGGACTAAAATAAAGCTAAAATTAGAGCTGTCAAAGCCACAAGCGGCCAAACACACACACACACGTTGGGCCGTAACTGCTGTACCATTCTGCTTTGTAATTAATATTGTCCATTTGAAAGTATCATAATTTGTTTTGTGTAAATGTGTACTCTATAAAGTTTCTCTAAAGGGTCACTCAACCCGTTGAATAATATTGATAGAAAAGATATGTGATCAAATCTACTGTGGTTCAGCTGCTGCAGATGGTTGTTATGCCAAGTGAATAGTCATAAAAAGTGTTTATGATTGAATTATTCGAGACTGTCAAACCCAAAATTCATATTTGGCAAATATGAATTTCACAAATAAATAGAATCTAAATTTCTCAAAGATCATTGATAATTGAAGACTTAATGCTGAACAGAGTTATTAGTTAAAATCCCCTGAAGTTATTATCAGTCAAAACTATCACGTTTAGGCCACTCGAAAGGAGCTGCGCCCTAGCTTCCGTGGGGTGTGGACTTGTTGCCTGACCTCTCCGATAGTTGGTGGTTGTTTGCCGAAAGGCTGGTGGTGTGGGCGTCCCCGCCCTCCTTGCAGTTGCCTCTTGGTTGGTGTTGACGTGGCACTCTTGCGATGGGAGGCCTTCTTCCCCCTGTTGTGAGAGTGAACTCTGTGGACCTGGAGTTTACAGGCTGGGGTTGTTACCCTGCAGTTGAGCTTGTCATGTGTGACATGCTCCGTGTCCCGGTGGACGACATCTATGGTGTTGAGCTGGTAACTGCTCAACGGGTTATTGTCAAATTAGTGGAGTGGAGGTGTACCGTGAGTTCCTCAGTCGTTATGAGGGGCGTTCCTTGGCGCTGCCGGATAGTGCCGGCTCTGTGACCATTACGGATCGTAGTGGTGCCCTGACGTATGTGAGTGTGCATGGGGCGCCCTTGGAGTTTCCCGAGGACCTACTCCGGTGTTACTTCCAGTGGTTTGGTGCTGTCGTCAGTGTGTGGGTGAACACGCTGTCCTCTGGGAGGTATAAGGGTATGCGTATGAACATTCGTACCCTAGGGCTGTGCCTGAGGTCGGACATTACTTCTTCAGTCCAGCTTCTGGGGTACTATTTCCGGGTATACTATGCCCGGCAACCCCGAACCTGTTTTCGGTGTGGCATGTTGGGGCATCAGGCGGGGGGGTGGATTCTGTGGGCGAGAATGTGGATATCCCGTTGGTTGCTGCGTCTCCCCCTGCATCGCCCGGCGGTGCTCTAGATGATGCGGCCCCTCCTCCGGGAGTTACAGTGCCGTCGAAAGATCTTCCTGCTCCCGTCGCTGTCCCAGCTGCTCCCGTGGGTGTTCCAGATGGTCTCTGCGAGTCATCGATGTCTTCATCTTCCTCGTCTCCTGCTGCTGCGACTGGCCGTGCGCCCTCGCCAGGTGTCACGGCTGTGCTGGGTGCTGGTGGGGCTGCGGAGCATCCTCATGTGCGCGGCCCTTCTCCCCGTGTGGTAGAGGCTGCTGCCGTTCTGCGACGGGTATCGGTTTGCATGGCTTGTGAAGCACATGGTTTTGGGTCCGCCTCTGTCTCTGAGGATGTGCGGCCGGAGCCCAAGCGTTCCCAGCGTTCTTCTTCTGCCTGGCCTGATGTGGGGATTTTGACAAAGGTGGATCTTCGGGCGATGACGTGGTGGTTCCGGGTGCTTCGCGCTCTACGTCGATGGTGGTTGCTGACGTCAATGTGCCTGCTGATGACGATGTTTGTGCATATGATTTACCTCCTGTTTTTATTTCTGCAGAAGATTCTCTGCAGTGGGAGCTGGTCGCACCTACGGACATGGGTGGTAAGCGTGCTGGTGCGAACCGTGGCCTCGTGCTGGTGCTGAAGAAAGATGCCCGGCGTGGGGGGTCCCTGCAGGTGCAACGTCCGGTGGTTGACGCGGGGCCCTGTGAGGCAGCCGAGGAGGCTCCCAGTGCACTGCCCATTGCCTGACCTCATGGGAAGAAGCCCCTCCCTCTCGTCTTTGCCTCTGGCATGGCATATGATGATAATAACCCCCTTGCTGTTTGACATTGTTGACCGCATGCATCCTGTTCCATGGAGCCCTTCTTCCGTCTGGGTTCCGCGGGCCCGGTGTTTTGTTGTGGATGTGCTGGAGTTAATGCCTGATCCTCGTACAGTTTATAGTAAACCGGTTCCAGATAACATTTTGTTGCTTTGGGACGCATATTGTGTTCGCTTCCCAGCAGTGGAGTGGCCGGATAAGTATGAGCAGTTTGAGTAGTCTGTGCGCTTGGTGTGTGTTGTGGCCTGTGGTATGTTGTGCTGTGTGTTGTACTTATTGTGCTCCCTTCAGGCCAGTGTTGTATGTTTCATTCTCATGACCTTGTTTTATTGTATTTCTTAGCATGCTTTGCATGTAAATATAATAATACAAAAAAAATGTAAAGTGTGCTTTCAAATCTTATTGCTGTTAAAAAAGGAAAATACATAGAATTAATCACATCTTGGCTGACAGCCCATCCTCCAAACAAAGACCCAAAAGTGATTCCATGCACAAACCAAACGCCTGTTTATGAATGAAAAACGGTTTACACACGACTCACAACTGATTTCATTCGAACACTTCCGAAACAAGTGCTTCATTGACGAATTTTGTTTGAACCACAACGCAATAAATGCTTCACCCACGTTATACAAATACAAATAATCGCCAACAGAACCTAAACACCTAACCTAACCTAATATATGCCTATATATGCACAGTATGGTAATATATTATAATATTAATTTATATTTGAGAAAATTTCTGTTTTGAATGAACAGCATGTTAAAATTTATGAATGCGTCTTTGGGGTTGAAATTGAAATTGAAATAAGTTTATTGACGTAAAATACACACAAAGGGATGAGGTAGCTCAAGCTATTCTCACCCCATTCAGTATAACGTGTTAATATATACATAGACACACATCACAAATAAACACATTACCAAACATTCTGAGAGGTAAACATATACATTTCCTCCTTCACAAGTAGTATGGTATCAGACGTACACACAAATACTTTTATGACCTAGGTATACTGTATAGACAATTTGCAAGATACCTGCAGATAATTCAACAAAATATTACAATCTTGGTGCAAAATTCTTATATCTCTCAAGAATATCATCAACCTTTCCGTTGTGACACATCCAGGCTGTGGGGTTGACTCGTTGTATGTAAAGGACTTGAGTCGAGGACGGGTTGTGGCTGAATGCTCGTAAACAAACCTTTCTAATATGTATCGTAGATTATGAATTAATACAATAACAGGTCAAAGTTAACGTAACGACCATCGTCTTACCATCCGGCCTTGAGGAAGTAAATATTTCAGTATCTCACAGCTGTATGACGGGCAATAAGCACATAGAAAGCAATGAAGAGTGATAATACATACTTGTAGAAGAAAGGAAAGTGACTGATGTGACCTTGAGAACTTCTATGAATTCTCATCGTATTTACTTTCTCGAGCGTGGAGAGAGTCTGCCGGAAATATCAGTATTTTTGTAATATTTCTCAATCACGCATTTTATTATAAAGTGGCATCATTGACAGTGTAAACAAATATATAGCTTTAATATATAATATTTTTTTTTGTTTGTATTTATATTTACACGCAGGGCATGATAATCAGTAAAATAAAAGAAACACAAGGGAAAAACAGAAACAAAAGTACAAAACCACAGGCCGGAGGGGCACACAACAAGACACAAACACGTATCACATTACATAGAACAGTACATTAGACAGAAACCCAAAAGTAAAAAAAAAAAAAAAAGACGCCACCACAGGTCTGACGAGCAAACAGCAAATACCAAATGCCATCCTCCTGTCCTTTGGCAGAGAAGGCCATGCCATCCGTACCTGTCGGCCTCTGCCTCGCCACAAATACACCTGTATTCCGTGTGGATTGGGGCAGCGAGGCGGAGAGCCACAGCAATTCGGAGGGCCTGCAGTGTGAGACGGGTGCCGGTTGCTGACATTGGGGTTGCTAATAGGAAATCACCTGCATGGGGAGCTGCTACAGCTCTAAGTCGGGCAGTGTCATGTGGTGTTATCGCAGCTTCATGGTCGGCAATGGGGCGATCCCAGCTGGATTGCTTATGGGCTTCAGAAGGCAGTGGTTGGGGTGCTGGTCCTGCAAGAGAGACTGATTTGGTTGTGCAGTCAGTGAAGCTGGGATCATGTACCCCTGCCTGTTGAACTAGGTGCTCAGGTAGGATTTCCTTCACCAAGTGGTCAGACCCCACTGAAGAGGACAGGAACGCTGGTACAGCAATTTGTGTTGCTGTGCGCACGCCAAGGCCCCCGAGTCTGACAGGAAGGGAGGCCTGTTTCCACTGTGAGTCGCTGAGGGAAAGATTGAGGGCTTTTTCTAGTGTTGATTTCAGCAAGCTGTCGTACTCTTTTAATTTAATATTGTTGAAAGATGGCGAACATCTTAGAAAGTAGGTCAGCTTGGGGAGGGACAAGCATCTGGTGATGAGGTAAAGTGCATCATGAGCATCGATGTCTTCAATCCTCTCGTTCATCCTCTTCAGGTCAGTGATATTCTTACCAAGGACCTCGTCGATGGCATTCCTTGTAAGAGGAGTACCTAGGAGTGTGCTGTCCACAGGGATGATTGTATGAATGTCAGGCAAAACAACCTTTATTTGCTCTATTATGTGCTGGTTGGTGGAGGTTATTTCGCACTTGGAAGAGTTCAGGGTAAGGCCTAGGCTTGCTCCTGAATTATTCTTATGTCGTACAGGCTAGAGTACCATCGTCCAAAAACCAAATATTGAGCTCACTGGACAGGTTATCGTTGACTTCCTTGATGACTAGGGAGAAAAGAAAAGGAGCTAGGGGGTCACCCTGTTGGACACCTTCTTGTGATTCAATTTCATGTTCCCCAAAAAGCAGAGTTAGATTCTTGCTGTAGCATGAGTTTACAAACGGCTAGAGGGAAGGAAAAGGGCGATGAACCGCACTGAGTACTGCATCCCTTCTAACCAGATTGAAAGCATTTTTGAAGTCCAGCTTTATCAGTTTTTTTTATCCGTAATGTTGGCAATGTAGGCTCTAGCTGCATGAGCCGCTGCCTCACACCCTTGGGGAATGCTAAACCCAAGCTGTTTTGGCTTCAGCATGTCGGCTGCTGCCTGACTAACTGCTCTAGCAGCAGCCTTAGCGACGAGACGCAGGAGTGAATTGCCCACAGCTATCGCTCTGATTCCTCCAACTTTTTTCCTCAGGGCACAGAGGGTAGCACCAAAAAGGAGAGGCCGTATGGTCTCAGGTATGTTGCCAGCTAGACATGTGTTGGCGAATCTAGTTAATTCCACCAGGAGGCCCTGTGCAATGTCTCCCAGTGCAGGGTTGAGCATTTGTTTGATGTGGTTGGGTCTTAGTCCTGTGAACCCACCTGCTGATCCTGGTGGGAAGGATAAAGCTGCTTTATGCACCATGGAGTCGAGCACACACAGGGGTTCTGCTCTGGTAATTATAAATAATTGTTCTTTGAAATCATTTCAGGAAAATACTCATGGAGAACCTTACAAATTTCAACTCGTTTCGCTAAATCAAGTAAGTGGATAGGTGACCACGCAGACCAATCTTGCCCTTGGCTAAGGGTGACCTCAACAAACTATTCAAGGAGTTACAGTCCATGAAAGGGTCTATTTATATCTGACTAAATATTATAAGGTATATTTTTATTATAATAAATTATCTACATTATATTCTCTTTTCGTCATTTACGCAGCTGATATGCATTAGGATTGATTTTATTTTATTTACATATAATCAAAGAAATTTACTAATTCTTATTTATTAAGGCTATATTATTTTTACAGTGTCTGTGATGCTGCTTTAAATAAAATGCTTGATTGAGAAAAATGACAAAAATACTGGTATTTCCGGCAGAGTCTCTCCGCCCTCGAGAGAGTAAATACGATGAGAACTCATAGAAGTTCTCAAGGTCACATCAGTCACTTTTCATTCTTCTACAAGTATGTATTATTACTCTACATTGCCTTCTATGCTTATATTGCCCGTCATACAGCTGTGAGGTATTGTATTATTTCCTCCCTCGAGGCCGGATGGCAAGGCGATGGTCGTTACGTTGACTTTGACCTGTGATTGTATTAATTCATAATCTACGATACATATTGGAAAGGTTCGCTTACGAGTATTCAGCCTAGGTGTGAATAGATCTATGTATTTTCCTTTTTTTTTAACAGCAACAAAATTTGACCTTTGGTAGTTTCGAGTGGCCTTAACGTGATGGCTTCGACTGGTAATAAATTTGATTGATTTTGACTATTTTCTTTGTTCAGTTTTAAGATCGACCTTGCGATGATTTCGGGGCTCATCGTCCCCGCAGCCCGGTCCTCGACCAGGCGTCACTTTAACAGCTTAGAATGATTCAATCATAAACACTTTTTATGACTTCACTTGGCTTAACAACCCTCTTCAGCAGCTGAACCACACAGTAGATTTGTTCACATATCTTTTCTATCAATATTATTCAAAGGGTTGAGTGACCAATAGAGTAACTTCACTTTACAGACTCCTAATTTACCTACTTCAAATTATGATACTTTCAAATGGATAATATTAATTACAAAGCAGAATCGTACTGCAGTTACGGCCCAACGTGTGTGTGGCCGCTTGTGGCTTGTGGCTTTGACAGCTCCTATTTTAGCCTTATTTTAGTCCTACTGTTGGTCTCTAGCACCATAAATTCACCACTATGACTACTTCAAAAATTTTGATCCGTTTCCATTTTATTCAACGTTTGTCATGCACTTACAAAAACATTAGAGGTTTAAATATTCTTAACCTTTATGTTTCATCGATTTAGTCATTTTTTCCCTGCTAAAATATTAAAGAGAAAGTTTTAGGGTAATTTAAGGAGATAAAATTGGAAGGACAAGGGAAATAAAAATATATGTAAGAGTTTTAAAGAAAGATATGAGTATCTAGTCTCCAGTTATATATGTTGGTCAGATATTTTATACTCATTGTTTTTTGAGATATACATAATGAATATTATGTTTACAACAAATACATAATACATATTATGTATAGGAACCTAAAAATGAATACCTAAAGATCTGAAAGAGGGCGTTATTTCAGACCTTCCATATCGTGAAGACCATATGATGGGCGTTTCTCCCTCAGTTTAGCCCTGAGTGCTCTCCAAGGGCGACAGTAACTCACTTCTGGACTATAAAAGGCCTCGACGGGTTCTGGGAGGCAGATTATATCTCCTCTCCACTAACATGGTAGGTTCCTCCCCTGATCCTCTACACCGCTCCTCATATGGTGGTGGTGTTGTGCTCTGGGATCACCTGCTTATATCGCCATGAAGTGATGTAGAGTTTGTGTTTCTCCGCATTTAGCTCAGAAAGAAATGGCCAGTTTCCCTAAATAAATATTGGGAAGAAATACTTGAATAAACACGATTTCCAAAGATTTTCTGATAAACGTTTTGGATTCATTGTCGTAATTATCAATATTCCAGTTGTTCAGTACAACTCTACAGAAAAGATTGATGAACACATCTACAAGTTGATTAACCATACAATTATATGTTCATTTTGTGAAAGTGTACTGTTAGGTATTGAAAATACAAAGTAGAAATTTATCATTATTCTCTTTTGCAGAAATTGCTGTTTACTGTGGTCGTGGCTGCGGTGGTGGCTCGGGGTAGCGCTGTAGTCAGCTCCTCGTCCCACATCTCCTTCGGAGGCTCATCTCATGGCTCTTTAGGGGCTACATCTCATGGCTCCGGCTTTACTCGACCTCATGAATCGTTTTCTGCACCTCATAGCTTCTCAAAACCTGTCCAGCATGGTTCCGCTCTCTCCAGACCTCATGGTTCTCTGAGTGGCTTTGATCATGGCTCATCTCAGTTGTCTCATGGTAGCTATACACCACCACGGCCAACCTATGGTGCTCCTGTTGACACCTACTCTCCTCCCAAGGCAACCTATGGTGCTCCTGTTGACACCTACTCTCCTCCCAAGCTAACCTATGGTGCACCTGTTCACACCTACTCTCCTCCCAAGCTAACCTATGGTGCTCCTGTTCACACCTACTCTCCTCCCAAGCCAACCTATGGTGCTCCTGTTCACACCTACTCTCCTCCCAAGCCAACCTATGGTGCTCCTGTTGACACCTACTCACCACCTCAAGACATCTACGGTGTCCCTACAAATACTTATGGAGTGCCACATGACACCTTCTCACCTGCACAGGACATCTACACAGTGCCAACTAATGCTTATGGTTTGCCACTTGACACCTACACACCACCAAGTTATGGCGGCTATCACTAAGGCGAAGACACATCAAGAGGTTTCAGAAGCATGAGACTATTTGCTTCTTCACGAGATTGCAAAGGGGCTTCCATCCCCAAGGAACTGTGGTTCTTCTTGTGGCGACTGTGGCACCTCGTAGTCTCCCATGGCACCCCTTTCTCGACTATGGCACCCCGTGGTCGAGAATGGCGCTCTTGCCTGTGATTGATTCCTGAACATCGCTCAACATGTAAAATAAGAATGTGTCCCCAAGGTTGCTACACTTCTAAATATATTTGTATTTATTTTATTAATGTGAAAAGATAACAATAAATAGAATGCAGTCTTCGTCTTTTTTATCACTAATTTTATATCGAGGAGTAAAATTTAATCAAGAAATAAAACCCGTTTCACTAATTCATATGAATGTGTAATGTTTTTAATTATTTTGCAAACTCCTTCGTGACTCGCTATATTGTTTCGTGAAGAGGTTTGCTCTGGTCTGTCTACAAAGTTCTGAAAATCTTCAAACGTGTAGTCATTTCTCTGTGTCAGCCCCTATTAACTGAGACTGCATGGCCCACTCAGTCAACACAGTTTCAATGTATTCTGCTAAGTATGTTCTGAGTCCCCCTTCTGACCAATGTAAGTAAGTGTGTAAGGAGTCATTTAGAACCTCGTATAGCATTTATGTCGGACCAATCTTGGAGTATACGGCTCCAGCGTGGTGTCGATATCTGGTCAATCACAAGACAAAGTCAGAGAAGGTTCAAAGGTATGCCACCGAGTTAGTTCCAGACCTTTGATGAATGAGTTAGAGGAAAAGCTACGTGAATTAATCCTCATGTCGCTAAAAGACAGAAGAGTTAGGGGAGACATGATTACCATATACAAAATTCTTAGGAGATTTGATGGGGTAGTTAAAGACAAGACAATTTATTAACACGTCCTGTCCTCCTCATCGGCATCCGACGACCTTGTGAAGGAAATTCTACCTGCCTACTTACATCAGCTGGCAGGTGTACACGATCCCAATTTTACACACTGTGCCACAGAGTGGGCCTCTCGTGCAGGCCCATCACCTCAACCACCATCCTCAAAAGCCCACAAGCAATCCAGCTGGGATGGCCCCATTGTAGACCAAGTTGCTGCAGTGTGCCTGGGTGCTGCAACAACACGACATTGCTCGCCTCACAGCAGTAGCAGCCCCACATGCAAAGAATAACTTTTTCTCAAAAAAGACGAATGTCTGGCGAAAATGAACCTCATACTCTCTGACCAAACTAAATTCCAAAGGGTAACGAAGGACACTACAGCCGAATTGAAAACAAAGGTAAACAGATTGATCGAAACTGTGAACGCCAGGAAATTCGGACTCCACCTGCCAAAGGTTATTGAGGAATACAAACCTGGGTATGCGTACGGAAAATGTCAAGACCCACAAGCCTGGAAACCCACTTCGGCTAATCATCAGCCAGATACCCACACCCACGTACAGACTGGCTAAACGACTCAACAGCTTGCTGACTCCTTACATACCTTGTGCTTTCAGCCTGAAGTCTCCCAAGGAATTTGTTGACCTACTGTGGGGAGCACAGGCCACGGGGATTAGAGCCTCGTTGGATGAAGAGTCACTACTTACCAACGTGCCGGTGGACGAAACAATCGGGATGATAGCAGACAAAGTGTATCATGACCCAGCTAGCACTCCTCTTGACATGCCAGAAAACACACTGAGAAAACTACTTCAAGCCTACACTAAAGAGGCACCCTTCTTGAGCCCGGATGGGCACATGTATAAGCAAGTAGATGGGGTCGCCATGGGTTCCCCCCTTGGTGTCCTTTTTGCGAACTTCTTCATGGGCACCATCGAGCAGAGGGTCTTAGTTGACATGGGCTTGAAACCCCCTATATACTGCAGGTATGTTTACGACATTTTTACGCAGGAACCTGATGCCAGATGTCTGCAGCAGCTGATGGAGTCATTTGAGCAGAATTCTGTGTTGAGCTTCACTTACGAGATGGAGAATGTTGGGAAGCTGCCCTTTCTGGATGTAACAGTCACGGAAAAGAGCGAAGGCTTCCACACTGCAGTCTACACTAAGGAAACCAATATAGGAATATGCCTCAATGCCAATAGTGACTGCCCAGACAGGTACAAGAGGAGTGTTGTCAACGCTTACTTTGACTGGGCTCTCAGCTACAGCTCAGGATGGAAGCAAGTCGATGAAAAACTCTGTAGGGTAAGACAGATCCTAATCAACAATGACTTCTTTAACCGTTTTGTTGAAGATGTCATAAAAATAAAAGTAAAACACCATGCAACCTCTGAAGAGTCAAGTAACACAACACTTGTATCCCCTATTAGACTTTTTTACAGGAACTTCTTTTCGATGGCTCATAAAACAGAGGAAAGATATATATATATATATATATATATATATATATATATATATATATATATATATATATATATATATATATATATATATATATATATGTCGTACCTAATAGCCAGAACGCACTTCTCAGCCTACTATTCAAGGCCCGATTTGCCTAATAAGCCAAGTTTTCATGAATTAATGATTTTTCGTCTACCTAACCTACCTAACCTAACCTAACCTAGCTTTTTTTGGCTACCTAACCTAACCTTACCTATAAATATAGGTTAGGTTAGGTTAGGTAGGGTTGGTTAGGTTCGGTCATATATCTACGTTAATTTTAACTCCAATAAAAAAAAATTGACCTCATACATAGAGAAAAGGGTTGCTTTATCATTTCATAAGAAAAAAATTATAGTAAATATATTAATTCAGGAAAACTTGGCTTATTAGGCAAATCGAGCCTTGAATAGTAAGCTGAGAAGTGAGTTCTGGCTACTAGGTACGACATATATATATATATGTATATATATATATGTATATATATATATGTATATATATATATATATATATATATATATATATATATATATATATATATATATATATATATATATATATATATATATATATATATATCAACCCGTTTTCGCACTTGCTTACAGTCAAAATTGGCTTATTTAATACGTGCATATGTGACATACTAATTGATTGTGAATATTTTAGTTTTCCTTGAAAAGCTTCATAAAAAACACCGACCTCGCCTAACCTTGTTAGTATGTTAAAATACGCATCTTATTGCTTCTTATTTACAATTATTACTTAACCTATCAACGGTATAGGTTAAGTAATAATTGTAATTGAAAAGCAATAAGATGCTTATCCTAAAATACTAAGAATGTTAGGTGAGGTCGGTGTTTTCTATGAAGCTTTTCAAGGAAAACTAAAATATTCACAATCAATTAGTATGTCACATATGCACTTATTAAATAAGCCAATATTGACTATAAGCAAATGCGAGAACGGGTTGTATTACTATACAACCCGTTCTCGCATTATATATATATAGCACTATATATATATATATATATATATATATATATATATATATATATATATATATATATATATATATATATATATATATATATATATATATATTTTTCTGTTAACAACGCTTCCTGTTGGCCTAAATTTAATAATACAGAAGCAAAGTTTCTGGCGGTCCATCAAACTATATACTTTCTATATTCTATATTTGGTACTTTCGACCAAATGGTTACTTAAGTACTTTCATTTTAGGAAGCTGAGCTTCGGGATTGAGAATCGCCCACAACTCTGGTCGGCTCCTGATTTTACCTGATTTACCTGAGGGCCACTAACACTAGTGGCCTCGTCGAGGACAAAAAACCGGTGGCTTGTCGAAGATTGCACAATTTGCCTTGAAATTCGTCTGCGATGCGTAGGAAATGCGGTGTTTCCGAAGTCCGATAAACAGTATACGAAGTGAATATAAATTTTTGGTTAATTATTTGGGTCATAAAATGAACGGTAGAAATGGAGAAATCACCCGTGCTAAGCGGTGATACTGGTAACTGGTATGAATAATTGTGACAATGCATACAAATTTTTTGTATACAAATATATAATAACGCCAGTGAGTTACGGTGATAATAATTATTGACATATTCTACTGTGTTATTGAAGTGATTGTTATGCCTGAACAGAGCACTGTGATTATGATGCCGCCGAAATAGCAGTAAAGCGAGCGGCAACTGTGAGAGCTCACAGAAATTGACTGTGATGCCAAATAGCCTTTAATCACCTGGTGTGCTGTATTTTGGAAAAAGGAACCGAGAATTGTACTGATACTCACAGTCGGAAGCAATAAAGACACTTGCAATTATGTCATATTGGCTTCGCGAGATCCCGATCCGTTGAACGCGGCACAGAGAAATTTTCAAACAAAAAGACTCAGTTTGAACCTCAATATACCAAGGAGCGCAGGAGACATACAGAAGACATGATTCGGAGTGAAGAAGAAGCGGCAATTCACGAATGAATCCACTCGAGAGTTTATTTGGGTCTCTTCTCTGCCTCCGTGAGTGTTAGATGGTCTTAGAAGGTTGTGAGACTTCCGCCGTGTTGAGACATTAGCAGTAGCTGAGTCGTGGGGAAACATTAGCTGACGTTGCTTGAGGTTACATTGAGAGTATTACAAATAACTCACATGCAGCTGGAGCGTCATCTCTGTAAACATTTCCAAGAGACTCGGTGTGAAAATGTGATTTAATGAGTGTTTGCGGACCTCATTGATAGAGTCAAGCCTACTAGTGTCATCCATTTTCCTCACTGAGTAGTGTTTTGATATATTCTGTACATATTCTGTTTAAAATAAACTAAGAAGCTCTGATGGTTAAATTATGCTCTGGTTGCCAGCATATGACATGAAAGACTACTTTTAATAACTAATAAACAATGGCACACCACCGTCCATGTCACAAGGTATCAGTCATTACAAATCTTGAACTAATTAACTGAAATAATTGTTTGAGAAGACCGGAAGTAATCGTCAGCTGAGTGATCTTGACACCAGTGTGTTGAGGAAGTGTAAATACTCACCTAACTGTATTCATCTAATTGTGCTCACAGGGATTGGGCTCTGGCTTTTTTGCTCCTACCTCACAACTCTCAATGAACTGGTGTACAGGTTCCTCAACCTATTGGTCTCTATCACATCTACATTTGGAACTGTTTATGGAGTCTACCTCCACACATCACTTACTACTGCATTTAATTTAACAAGTCTAGAAATAATTTTTTAATTGTCTCTGCCTAATTTGGAAACTCAGCTTCTGCCTGTGTCCCTGTTGTGCGAGTACCATCCGTGTTAATAAACAGATTTGTCTTTAACTACCCCATTAATTCTCCTGAGAATTTTGTGTATAGTAAATACGTCTCCCCTAACTCTTCTGTCTCCTAGCGACATTAGGCTTAATTCACGTAGCTTTTTCCTGGTAACTCATTCCTCATAGGTTCTGGAACTAACTCGGTGGCATACCTTTGAACCTTCTCTGACTTTGACTTGTGATTGACGAGATATAGACTCCACGTTGCAGTCGTATACTCCAAGATTGGTCTGACATATATGCTATACGAGGTTCTAAATGACTCCTTACACACTTACATTGGTCAGAAGGGGGACTCAGAACATACTTAGTAGAGTACATTGAAACTGTGTGGGCTGTGTGGACCATGCAGTCTCAGTTAATAGTGGCTGACACAGAGAGAAATGACTACACGTTTGAAGATTTTGAGAACTTTGTAGACAGACCAGAGCAAACCTCTTCACGAAACAATATAGCGAGTCACGAAGAAGTTTGCAAAATAATTTAAAACATACACATTCATATAAATTAGTGAAACAGTTTTTAATTCTTGTTTAAGTTATTTTCACGATATAAAATTAGTGATAAAAAAAGACGAAGAGATTGCATTCTACTTATTGTAATTTTTTCATATAAGTACAAAAAATACAAATATATTTAGAAGTGTAGCAACCTTGGGGACACATTCTTATTTTACATGTTGAGTGATGTTCAGGAATCAGTCACAGGCAAGAGCGTCATTCTCGACCACAGGGTGCCATAGTCGAGAAAGGGGTGCCATGGGAGACTACGAGGTGCCACAGTCGATAGAAGATCCACCGTTTCTTGGGGATGGAAGCCCCTTTGCAATCTCGTGAAGAAGCAAATAGTCTCAGGCTTCTGAAACCTCTTGATGTGTCTTCGCCTTAGTGATAGCCTCCATAACTTGGTGGTGTGTAGGTGTCAAGAGGCAAACCATAAGCATTAGTTGGCACTGTGTAGATGTCCTGTGCAGGCGAGTAGGTGTCATATGGCTCTCCATAAGTATTTGTAGGGACACTGTAGATGTCTTGAGGTGGTGAGTAGGTGTCAATAGGAGCACCATAGGTTGGCTTGGGAAGAGAGTAGGTGTGAACAGGTGCACCATAGGTTGGCTTGGGAAGAGAGTAGGTGTGAACAGGAGCACCATAGGTTGGCTTGGGAGGAGAGTAGGTGTGAACAGGAGCACCATAGGTTGGCCGAGGTGGTGTATAGCTACCATGAGACAACTGGGATGAGCCATGATCAAAGCCACTCAGAGAACCATGAGGTCTGGAGAAAGCGGAACCATGCTGGACAGGTTTTGAGAAGCTATGAGGTGCAGAAAACGATTCATGAGGTCGAGTAAAGCCGGAGCCATGAGATGTAGCCCCTAAAGAGCCATGAGATGAGCCTCCAAAGGTGATGTGGGACGAGGAGCTGACTACAGCGCTACCCCGAGCCACCACCACAGCCACGACCACAGTAACCAGCAATTTCTGCAAAAGAGAATAATGAGAATTTTCTACTTTGCATATTCAATGCCTAACACAGCATTTTCACAATATGAAAATATAATTCTATGGTTAATCAACCTGTAGATGCGTTCATTAATCTTTTTACATAGAGTTGTACTGAACAACTGGAATATTGATAATTACGAAAATGAATCTAACACGTTGATCAGAAAACCTTTGGAAATCGAGTTTTTTCAAATGTTTCTTCCCAATATATATTTAGGGAACTGTCAATGTCTACCTGAGCTAAATACTGGAGAAACACAAACTCTAAATCACTTCATGGCGATATAAGCAGGTGATCCCAGAGCACAACACTACCACCATATGAGGAGCGGTGTAGAGGATCAGGGGAGGAACCTACCATGTTAGGGGAGAGGAGATATAATCTGCCTCCCAGAACCCGTCGAGGCCTTTTATAGTCCAGAAGTGAGTTACTGTCGCCCTTGGAGAGCACTCAGGGCTAAACTGAGGGAGAAACGCCCATCATATGGTCTTCACGATATGGAAGGTCTGAAATAACGCCCTCTTTCAGATCTTTACGTATTAATTTTTAGGTTTCAATTCATAAAATATATTAATCATTTGATGTAAACATAAAATTTACTATGTATATTTCGTATAAATAATGAATATATAATATCTGAACTACAATTATAACTGAAGAAAAGATACTCGTATCTTTCGTTGAAACTTACATATATTTTTATTTTCCTTGTTCGTCCAATTTTAACTCCTTAAATTACCTTAAAACTTTCTGAATAATCTTTTATTTTTTTTATGGAAATTTGACTTTAAATCGATGAAACTTAAAAGGTTAAGTGTTTAAACGTCTAATGTTTTTGTAAGTACATGACAAACGTTGAATAAAATGGATCAAAATTCCTGAAGTGGTCATAGTGGTGAGTTTATGGTGCTAGAGACCAAAAGTAGGACTAAAATACTAAAATAGGAGTTGTCAAAACCACAAGCCACAAGTGGCCACACACACGTTGGACCATAACTGCTGTCCCATTCTGATTTGTAATTAATATTGTCCATTTGAAAGTATCATAAGTTGTGGTGTGTAATGTGTACTCTGGAAAGTTACTCTAAGATCTAAGATCACTCAAATTTGATGACTATCTTAATACTGAATAAAATCAATAGTTAAAATCCTCGAAGTTATTATCAGTCAAATCTACCAAGTTAAGGCCACTGGAAAATACAAAAGATCAAAGCTTATTGCTGTTAAGAAAGGAAAATACATGGACCTATTCTCACCTAGGCTCAGTACTTGTAATCGAACCTTTCCAATATGTATCGTAGATTATGAATTAATACAATCACGGGTCAAAGTCAACTTAACGACCATCGCCTTGCCATCCGGCCTCGAGGGAGGAAATAATACAGTACCTCACAGCTGTATGACGGGCGATATAAACATAGAAGGCAATGTAGGGTAATAATACATACTTGAAGAAGAATGGAAGGTGACTGATGTGACCTTGAGAACTTCTATAAGTTCTCATCGTATTTACTTTCTCGAGGGCGGAGAGACTCTGCCGGAAATACCAGTATTTTTGTCAATTTTCTCAAACACGCATTTTATTATAAAGTGGCATCAAGGACAATTTTAAAAGTACTGTAATATAACCTTAGTAAATAGGATTTAGTAAATTTCTATGATTATATGTAAATAAAATAAAATTAATCCTAATACATATTACGCGCGTGAACGGCGAAAAGAGAATATAATATAGATAATTTATTAAAATAAAAATATACATTATAATATTTAGTTGGTTATAAATAAACTCTTTCGTTGACTGCAACTCCTTGCCTAGCTTGTTGACGTCACCCTTAGCCAAGGGCAAGATTGGTCTGTGTGGTCATCTAGCCATCAACTTGACAGCGATACGAGATTAATATTTATTGCGTAACACAAGAGGCATACAAATGGAAGTTGTTTTTAGTGTTATTGCCATGTGGATATTGCTTTATTATGCACGGTGATGTGAAGCAACGTGGATATTACCTTATTATGCATGGTGATGTGAGCAACGTGGATATTACCTTATTATGCATGGTGATGTGAAGCAACGTGGATATTACCTTATTATGCATGGTGATGTGAAGCAACGTGGATATTACCTTATTATGCATGGTGATGTGAAGCAACGTGGATATTACCTTATTATGCATGGTGATGTGAAGCAACGTGGATATTACCTTATTATGCATGGTGATGTGAAGCAACGTGGATATTACCTTATTATGCATGGTGATGTGAAGCAACGTGGATATTGCTTTATTATGCACGGTGATGTGAAGCAACGTGGATATTACCTTATTATGCATGGTGATGTGAAGCAACGTGGATATTACCTTATTATGCATGGTGATGTGAAGCAACGTGGATATTACCTTATTATGCATGGTGATGTGAAGCAACGTGGATATTACCTTATTATGCATGGTGATGTGAAGCAACGTGGATATTACCTTATTATGCATGGTGATGTGAAGCAACGTGGATATTACCTTATTATGCATGGTGATGTGAAGCAACGTGGATATTACCTTATTATGCATGGTGATGTGAAGCAACGTGGATATTACCTTACTATGCATGGTGATGTGAGCAACGTGGATATTACCTTATTATGCATGGTGATGTGAAGCAACGTGGATATTGCCTTACTATGCATGGTGATGTGAGCAACGTGGATATTACCTTACTATGCACGGTGATGTGGAGCAACGTGGATATTGCCTTACTATGCACGGTGATGTGAGCAACGTGGATATTACCTTATTATGCATGGTGATGTGAAGCAACGTGGATATTACCTTATTATGCATGGTGATGTGAGCAACGTGGATATTACCTTACTATGCACGGTGATGTGGAGCAACGTGGATATTGCCTTACTATGCATGGTGATGTGAAGCAACGTGGATATTACCTTATTATGCATGGTGATGTGAAGCAACGTGGATATTACCTTACTATGCATGGTGATGTGAGCAACGTGGATATTACCTTACTATGCATGGTGATGTGGAGCAACGTAGATATTGCCTTACTATGCATGGTGATGTGAGCAACGTGGATATTACCTTACTATGCATGGTGATGTGAAGCAACGTGGATATTACCTTATTATGCATGGTGATGTGAAGCAACGTGGATATTACCTTATTATGCATGGTGATGTGAAGCAACGTGGATATTACCTTATTATGCATGGTGATGTGAAGCAACGTGGATATTACTTTATTATGCATGGTGATGTGAAGCAACGTGGATATTGCTTTATTATGCATGGTGATGTGAAGCAACGTGGATATTACCTTATTATGCACGGTGATGTGAAGCAACGTGGATATTGCTTTATTATGCATGGTGATGTGAAGCAACGTGGATATTGCTTTATTATGCATGGTGATGTGAAGCAACGTGGATATTGCTTTATTATGCATGGTGATGTGAAGCAACGTGGATATTGCCTTATTATGCATGGTGATGTGAAGCAACGTGGATATTACCTTATTATGCACGGTGATGTGAAGCAACGTGGATATTACCTTACTATGCATGGTGATGTGAAGCAACGTGGATATTACCTTATTATGCATGGTGATGTGAAGCAACGTGGATATTACCTTATTATGCATGGTGATGTGAAGCAACGTGGATATTACCTTACTATGCATGGTGATGTGAAGCAACGTGGATATTACCTTACTATGCATGGTGATGTGAAGCAACGTGGATATTACCTTATTATGCATGGTGATGTGAAGCAACGTGGATATTACCTTATTATGCATGGTGATGTGAAGCAACGTGGATATTACCTTACTATGCACGGTGATGTGAAGCAACGTGGATATTACCTTACTATGCATGGTGATGTGAAGCAACGTGGATATTACCTTACTATGCACGGTGATGTGAAGCAACGTGGATATTACCTTACTATGCATGGTGATGTGAAGCAACGTGGATATTACCTTATTATGCATGGTGATGTGAAGCAACGTGGATATTACCTTACTATGCACGGTGATGTGAAGCAACGTGGATATTACCTTACTATGCATGGTGATGTGAAGCAACGTGGATATTACCTTACTATGCATGATGATGTGAAGCAACGTGGATATTACCTTACTATGCATGGTGATGTGAGCAACGTGGCTATTGCCTTACTATGCATGGTGATGTGAAGCAACGTGGATATTACCTTACTATGCACGGTGATGTGAAGCAACGTGGATAGTACCTTACTATGCATGGTGATGTGAAGCAACGTGGATATTACCTTATTATGCATGGTGATGTGAAGCAACGTGGATATTACCTTACTATGCACGGTGATGTGAAGCAACGTGGATATTACCTTATTATGCATGGTGATGTGAAGCAACGTGGATATTACCTTACTATGCACGGTGATGTGAAGCAACGTGGATATTACCTTACTATGCATGGTGATGTGAAGCAACGTGGATATTACCTTACTATGCATGATGATGTGAAGCAACGTGGATATTACCTTACTATGCATGGTGATGTGAGCAACGTGGATATTGCCTTACTATGCATGGTGATGTGAAGCAACGTGGATATTACCTTACTATGCACGGTGATGTGAAGCAACGTGGATATTACCTTACTATGCATGGTGATGTGAAGCAACGTGGATATTACCTTACTATGCACGGTGATGTGAAGCAACGTGGATATTACCTTACTATGCATGGTGATGTGAAGCAACGTGGATATTACCTTACTATGCATGGTGATGTGAACCAACGTGGATATTACCTTACTATGCATGGTGATGTGAAGCAACGTGGATATTACCTTACTATGCATGGTGATGTGAAGCAACGTAGATATTACCTTATTATGCATGGTGATGTGAAGCAACGTGGATATTACCTTACTATGCATGGTGATGTGAACTAACGTGGATATTACCTTACTATGCATGGTGATGTGAAGCAACGTGGATATTACCTTACTATGCATGGTGATGTGAAGCAACGTGGATATTACCTTATTATGCATGGTGATGTGAAGCAACGTGGATATTACCTTACTATGCATGGTGATGTGAACCAACGTGGATATTACCTTACTATGCATGGTGATGTGAAGCAACGTGGATATTACCTTACTATGCATGATGATGTGAACCAACGTGGATATTACCTTACTATGCATGGTGATGTGAAGCAACGTGGATATTACCTTACTATGCATGGTGATGTGAAGCAACGTGGATATTACCTTACTATGCATGGTGATGTGAAGCAACGTGGATATTACCTTACTATGCATGATGATGTGAAGCAACGTGGATATTACCTTACTATGCATGGTGATGTGAAGCAACGTGGATATTACCTTACTATGCATGGTGATGTGAAGGAACGTGGATATTGCCTTATTATGCATGGTGATGTGAAGAAACGTGGATATTACCTTATTATGCATGGTGATGTGAAGCAACGTGGATATTACCTTATTATGCATGGTGATGTGAAGCAACGTGGATATTACCTTATTATGCATGGTGATGTGAAGCAACGTGGATATTACCTTATTATGCATGGTGATGTGAAGCAACGTGGATATTACCTTATTATGCATGGTGATGTGAAGCAACGTGGATATTACCTTACTATGCACGGTGATGTGGAGCAACGTGGATATTGCCTTACTATGCACGGTGATGTGAGCAACGTGGATATTACCTTATTATGCATGGTGATGTGAAGCAACGTGGATATTGCCTTACTATGCATGGTGATGTGAGCAACGTGGATATTACCTTACTATGCACGGTGATGTGGAGCAACGTGGATATTGCCTTACTATGCACGGTGATGTGAGCAACGTGGATATTACCTTATTATGCATGGTGATGTGAAGCAACGTGGATATTACCTTATTATGCATGGTGATGTGAGCAACGTGGATATTACCTTACTATGCACGGTGATGTGGAGCAACGTGGATATTGCCTTACTATGCATGGTGATGTGAAGCAACGTGGATATTACCTTATTATGCATGGTGATGTGAAGCAACGTGGATATTACCTTACTATGCATGGTGATGTGAGCAACGTGGATATTACCTTACTATGCATGGTGATGTGGAGCAACGTAGATATTGCCTTACTATGCATGGTGATGTGAGCAACGTGGATATTACCTTACTATGCATGGTGATGTGAAGCAACGTGGATATTACCTTATTATGCATGGTGATGTGAAGCAACGTGGATATTACCTTATTATGCATGGTGATGTGAAGCAACGTGGATATTACCTTATTATGCATGGTGATGTGAAGCAACGTGGATATTACTTTATTATGCATGGTGATGTGAAGCAACGTGGATATTGCTTTATTATGCATGGTGATGTGAAGCAACGTGGATATTACCTTATTATGCACGGTGATGTGAAGCAACGTGGATATTGCTTTATTATGCATGGTGATGTGAAGCAACGTGGATATTGCTTTATTATGCATGGTGATGTGAAGCAACGTGGATATTGCTTTATTATGCATGGTGATGTGAAGCAACGTGGATATTGCCTTATTATGCATGGTGATGTGAAGCAACGTGGATATTACCTTATTATGCACGGTGATGTGAAGCAACGTGGATATTACCTTACTATGCATGGTGATGTGAAGCAACGTGGATATTACCTTATTATGCATGGTGATGTGAAGCAACGTGGATATTACCTTATTATGCATGGTGATGTGAAGCAACGTGGATATTACCTTACTATGCATGGTGATGTGAAGCAACGTGGATATTACCTTACTATGCATGGTGATGTGAAGCAACGTGGATATTACCTTATTATGCATGGTGATGTGAAGCAACGTGGATATTACCTTATTATGCATGGTGATGTGAAGCAACGTGGATATTACCTTACTATGCACGGTGATGTGAAGCAACGTGGATATTACCTTACTATGCATGGTGATGTGAAGCAACGTGGATATTACCTTACTATGCACGGTGATGTGAAGCAACGTGGATATTACCTTACTATGCATGGTGATGTGAAGCAACGTGGATTTTACCTTATTATGCATGGTGATGTGAAGCAACGTGGATATTACCTTACTATGCACGGTGATGTGAAGCAACGTGGATATTACCTTACTATGCATGGTGATGTGAAGCAACGTGGATATTACCTTACTATGCATGATGATGTGAAGCAACGTGGATATTACCTTACTATGCATGGTGATGTGAGCAACGTGGATATTGCCTTACTATGCATGGTGATGTGAAGCAACGTGGATATTACCTTACTATGCACGGTGATGTGAAGCAACGTGGATAGTACCTTACTATGCATGGTGATGTGAAGCAACGTGGATATTACCTTATTATGCATGGTGATGTGAAGCAACGTGGATATTACCTTACTATGCATGGTGATGTGAAGCAACGTGGATATTACCTTACTATGCATGATGATGTGAAGCAACGTGGATATTACCTTACTATGCATGGTGATGTGAGCAACGTGGATATTGCCTTACTATGCATGGTGATGTGTAGCAACGTGGATATTACCTTACTATGCACGGTGATGTGAAGCAACGTGGATATTACCTTACTATGCATGGTGATGTGAAGCAACGTGGATATTACCTTACTATGCACGGTGATGTGAAGCAACGTGGATATTACCTTACTATGCATGGTGATGTGAAGCAACGTGGATATTACCTTACTATGCATGGTGATGTGAACCAACGTGGATATTACCTTACTATGCATGGTGATGTGAAGCAACGTGGATATTACCTTACTATGCATGGTGATGTGAAGCAACGTAGATATTACCTTATTATGCATGGTGATGTGAAGCAACGTGGATATTACCTTACTATGCATGGTGATGTGAACTAACGTGGATATTACCTTACTATGCATGGTGATGTGAAGCAACGTGGATATTACCTTACTATGCATGGTGATGTGAAGCAACGTGGATATTACCTTATTATGCATGGTGATGTGAAGCA
The DNA here is from genome assembly GCF_040958095.1 of Procambarus clarkii. NCBI lineage: Eukaryota > Metazoa > Arthropoda > Malacostraca > Decapoda > Cambaridae > Procambarus > Procambarus clarkii. The sequence goes on from NC_091155.1 coordinate 16,762,958, forward strand.
ACGTGGATATTACCTTACTATGCATGGTGATGTGAACCAACGTGGATATTACCTTACTATGCATGGTGATGTGAAGCAACGTGGATATTACCTTACTATGCATGATGATGTGAACCAACGTGGATATTACCTTACTATGCATGGTGATGTGAAGCAACGTGGATATTACCTTACTATGCATGGTGATGTGAAGCAACGTGGATATTACCTTACTATGCATGGTGATGTGAAGCAACGTGGATATTACCTTACTATGCATGATGATGTGAAGCAACGTGGATATTACCTTTCTATGCATGGTGATGTGAAGCAACGTGGATATTACCTTACTATGCATGGTGATGTGAAGCAACGTGGATATTACCTTACTATGCATGGTGATGTGAACCAACGTGGATATTACCTTACTATGCATGGTGATGTGAAGCAACGTGGATATTACCTTACTATGCATGGTGATGTGAAGCAACGTGGATATTACCTTACTATGCATGGTGATGTGAAGCAACGTGGATATTACCTTACTATGCATGATGATGTGAAGCAACGTGGATATTACCTTACTATGCATGGTGATGTGAGCAACGTGGATATTGCCTTACTATGCATGGTGATGTGAAGCAACGTGGATATTACCTTACTATGCACGGTGATGTGAAGCAACGTGGATATTACCTTACTATGCATGGTGATGTGAAGCAACGTGGATATTACCTTACTATGCACGGTGATGTGAAGCAACGTGGATATTACCTTACTATGCATGGTGATGTGAAGCAACGTGGATATTACCTTACTATGCATGGTGATGTGAACCAACGTGGATATTACCTTACTATGCATGGTGATGTGAAGCAACGTGGATATTACCTTACTATGCATGGTGATGTGAAGCAACGTAGATATTACCTTATTATGCATGGTGATGTGAAGCAACGTGGATATTACCTTACTATGCATGGTGATGTGAACTAACGTGGATATTACCTTACTATGCATGGTGATGTGAAGCAACGTGGATATTACCTTACTATGCATGGTGATGTGAAGCAACGTGGATATTACCTTATTATGCATGGTGATGTGAAGCAACGTGGATATTACCTTACTATGCATGGTGATGTGAACCAACGTGGATATTACCTTACTATGCATGGTGATGTGAAGCAACGTGGATATTACCTTACTATGCATGATGATGTGAACCAACGTGGATATTACCTTACTATGCATGGTGATGTGAAGCAACGTGGATATTACCTTACTATGCATGGTGATGTGAAGCAACGTGGATATTACCTTACTATGCATGGTGATGTGAAGCAACGTGGATATTACCTTACTATGCATGATGATGTGAAGCAACGTTGATATTACCTTACTATGCATGGTGATGTGAAGCAACGTGGATATTACCTTACTATGCATGGTGATGTGAAGCAACGTGGATATTACCTTACTATGCATGGTGATGTGAACCAACGTGGATATTACCTTACTATGCATGGTGATGTGAAGCAACGTGGATATTACCTTACTATGCATGGGGATGTGAACCAACGTGGATATTACCTTACTATGCATGGTGATGTGAAGCAACGTGGATATTACCTTACTATGCATGGTGATGTGAGCAACGTGGATATTACCTTATTATGCATGGTGATGTGAAGCAACGTGGATATTACCTTACTATGCATGGTGATGTGAAGCAACGTGGATATTACCTTACTATGCATGGGGATGTGAAGCAACGTGGATATTACCTTACTATGCATGGTGATGTGAAGCAACGTGGATATTACCTTACAGTCAGTCCCCAAGTGGGCATATGAAGGCATAGACGACGTTGATTTCTTTCAAGGCGTTCTGTTTGGTGTCTGGAGAGTTCTTCATGAGTAGGTTGGTCGTCTTCTTGTTTTTGTAGTAAATTGTTAATTGCATCTTCTGATTTGTGTCTGTGGGGATAACTTTCTTATTAATAATATCTTTCAGGACACTTTCCTCCGTTTTATGAGCCGTCGGAAAGAAATACCTCCCATTAGACTGATTTACAAGAACTTCTTTCCGACGGTTCATAAAACGGGGGAAAGTGTTCTGAGAGATAATAATAATAGGAACGAATAGGAACTTCTTCTCGTTGTCGAGAAGAAGTTCCTGTAAATTAGTCTAATAGGGGGTCCTCTGAAGAGTCAACTAACACAACACCTGTACCCCCTATTAGACTATTTTACAGGAACTTCTTCTCGACAGCTCATAAAAAGGAAGAAAGGGTCCTGAAAGATATTGTTGATAGGAACGTTATCCCTACAGACAAAAAACAGAAAATACTATTGACGATTTACTATAAAACCAAAAAAACGGCCAACCTACTCATGAAAAACTCTCCAGACACAAAGCAGAATGCCTTGAAGGAGACCAACGTCGTCTATGCCTTCAAATGCCCACTTGGGGACTGTAAGCCCCAAAGAACTCAGTATAAAGGCAAGACAACAACGTCTCTTTCCAGGCGATTAACAATGCATAAGCAACAGGGCTCCATCAAGGAACACATAATCTCCTCTCACAACCAGATCATCATCAGAGAAGTCTTAACAGACAATACAGACATCATCGATAGGTACAGTGATAGCAGGCGGCTCGACATCTGCGAGGCACTACACATCAAAAAGTCAACACCAAACATCAATATATATATATATATATATATATATATATATATATATATATATATATATATATATATATATATATATATATATATATATATATGTCGTACCTAGTAGCCAGAACTCACTTCTCAGCCTACTATTCAAGGCCCGATTTGCCTAATAAGCCAAGTTTTCCTGAATTAATATATTTACTATATTTTTTTTCTTATGAAATGATAAAGCTACCCTTTTCACTATGTATGAGGTCAATTTTTTTTATTGGAGTTAAAATTAACGTAGATATATGACTGAACCTAACCAACCCTACCTAACCTAACCTAACCTATATATATAGGTAAGGTTAGGTTAGGTAGCCAAAAAAAGCTAGGTTAGGTTAGGTTAGGTAGGTTAGGTAGACGAAAAAACATTAATTCATGAAAACTTGGCTTATTAGGCAAATCGGGCCTTGCATAGTAGGCTCAGAAGTGAGTTCTGGCTACTAGGTACGACATATATATATATATGCGAACAAGCCTGAATGGTCCCCAGGACAATATGCAACTGAAAACTCACACCCCAGAAGTGACTCGAACCCATAGTTATATATATATATATATATATATATATATATATATATATATATATATATATATATATATATATATATATATATATATGACGGATTAAGGATATATATGACGATATATATATATATATATGACGGATATATATCAAGCGGATTAAGGCGTCCCTGTACATACCAGTTGCGTTGCTCCTGGCAGTATGGGTTCGAGTCACTTCTGGGGTGAGAGTTTTCAGTCGCATATAGTCCTGGGGACCATTCAGGCTTGTTTGCATTTGTGTTCCTCACGTGTTGCCCCAAAGAATGAGGTGATTTGATAAAATGCTATGCCCAAGATTACCATCCGAGTGCCGGCGGGGGAGTGGTTCAAATAGCCTCGGCTATCACTTCCTTTTGTCCGGTCGTGATGGTCAAGCGGATTAAGGCGTCCCTGTACATACCAGTTGCGTTGCTCCTGGCAGTATGGGTTCGAGTCACTTCTGGGGTGTGAGTTTTCAGTCGCATATAGTCCTGGGGACCATTCAGGCTTGTTTGCATATATATATATATATATATATATATATATTGGTGTATACTGGCAGCAGGTTTTCTTTCAAACATGTTTCATTGAATATGACCGCATATTCTGTATTTATTATTTTCTGGTTTAGGGCTTCTATCCCTCTAACTATTTTCTTAGCATCAGGGCTTAATTGAAATAGGAGTTCTCCAAAACTCATTTTCGTACTTTTAAGGTGAAGAAAAGAAGTGATTTACTATAGAGTGTATTAAACTTATTTGTATAATTTGCACGACGTTGGATACGTCGTGCAAATTATACAAATAAGTTTAATATATATATATATATATATATGTGCCCAGGTTAATGGGAATATATTTTTTATATATATATATATATATATATATATATATATATATATATATATATATATATATATATATATATATATATATATATATATATATATATATATATAAAATATATGCCCATTAACCTGGGCACTAAGAGACTCGAACCGCCGATTCCACGAGCGAGAGACAGAAGCTCTTACCACTGAACAGCCTCCTTAATAAGGAAAGATTCAAGATGCAACTAACTGCTGCCCAGCTGGAATTTTATACTGTCCCTGGCTGCTACTGAAGCACAGCTCAGTTAGTGATCCACGCCCACGTTACATTAATTGTCGACCACACTGCCGTGGAAATAAACTCCCGCTCGTGGAGTCGGTGGTTCGAGTCTCTTATAGAGCCCAGGTAAATAAAATGCTTATTTCCACGATAGTGTGTTTGACAATTTATACGACGAGTACGCTGAGCTGTACCACCGTACACATAGACATATAGCCAGGCATAGAAAAGTCAACAGATAAGGTGGTTGTGGTCAAAAGAGTGGACCACAATGACCCCCCTGAAAGCCATCACTAGTTTCAATCTTTGTGTCAGTTTTGGTTCTCTTTGAAGCTGTTGGAAGCTAAGAGACATATCCGTAAGAGCCAAGTCAACTTCATCTACCGAATCTAATTTATTCGAGTCCTATTGAATCGACTCTGGAATCAAAGAATATTATTTTTATTAACATCCTTATTGACAGAATTAATTACAATTTTGCCTAATCTGAGGATTTAAATTAAGTCTTATCAAAGTAAGGATAATGCTGGTATTCACTGTCACGCAGGGCAGAGGGTCATACACAAGACAGTAGATCTAAACTGTAGGCTGAAGATCATATATATCATGGTTGCAATCAATGTTTTAATGTATGAATATGTAAAAACAACTTTCTACTGTTCACTGCCACACAAGGGCAGGGATGGGTTCATAAGTGATGCAGCTTAGAAGCAATATAAACAAAAATTGTTCTTCATTCTTTAAAATGGACAAGCAAATTTTGGATAAATTGTTAGGATGTCGTCCAGAACACCTGAGTCAATGAAATAATTACACAGTTGGTGGTACAATAGGCCAGGAGGTCTAAAGTCTTTTACGGGTTCACATTTAATAATATAGTGAATATAGTGTTCTAGTGAATGCATTAAAGGTTTATCACAGAGTTTACAATCTGAGTATTCTGGTAGTGGCTCAGCTTCACTAACCTGCCAGATGTGTCTATAGCCAAGGCGAATTCGCGCAATGACTACATCACACTGCCTGGTCCGGTTACTGTGCTGACCATACAAATACCTATTATTACAAAAGGTGTCATAGCTTTTAATACTGCAGCTTTTAGGTCTCTGAGCATTTCTTAGTTTTTCTAAATCTGAATTAATTTCTTTAATTTGTATGTTTTTAATAATTGAATTAGATAGTCCAAAGTCATAATCAATGTTTCCTTTCCTGCAAGCCTCATTGGCCAATCGATCTACAAAGTCATGTTTTCCAACTCCAGCATGGGATATGATCCACACAAATATTCCACAATAGTTATGTTTGGCAAAAATTCCATTCCATTTCATATTACAAGCTACTTCCGACATACATTGTGATGGGTTATTTAAGGACTGCAGAGCACTTTTAGAGTCACAGAAAATAACTCCACCACCACCATTGAGCTTAAGGTATTCAGTGGCTAGATAAATACCCAATAGCTCAGTCTGTGTCGTGCTTGCACAGTTGTCCAGCTCTGTGTACTAGACATGATCATTTCATTCCTTTATATATTGCACATGCACAACGTGTTCTACCAGTGCCTAAGTGCACAGAGCCATCAGTAAAGGCATAGGATTCAGTCGGTTTGATATTTTGAAGATGACTGTCAATAGCTTCTAATGTTAAACATCTCATAGTTTCAGTGTTATACATTTGTTTTACACTGATGGGCGTATAATGCAAAGAGACCTGCTCATCTTTCCAAAGGGGGAATATAGTGAACAGTTTTATTAGGATTAAGAGACACATTCAGTTTCAGATGATTATAGGCACAACAACTGAGCACTGTATGTAGCTTTTTGCGGATTGAGGGAACAGTCCGAATTGTTTAGAATGGATCTCAATTAAATTTGAATAGAGCTGGGGGGACCATATTTTTCAAAGTTTTGGTGCAAAACATAGTAGCAAGTAGAACTATTCTTTCGTAAATAGAAGGTAATTAAAGATGCAGGTCGAAGGGTGAAGTGGAGATAGGAGAAAGACTGATGGGAACCTTACTGGGAGATAACAGACCTTACATAGTGGATAAGTAAAAATGTATGAACCTTACTTACACACTGGGTAAGCAAGTAAGAACCTTACTTGTACACTAGGAGGAAGGAACCTTGATCTTGATCTTGAGATGATTTCGGGGCTTTAGTGTCCCCGCGGCCCGGTCCTCGACCAGGCCTCCACCCCCAGGAAGCAGCCTGTGACAGCTGACTAACACCCAGGTACCTATTTTACTGCTAGGTAATAGGGGCATAGGGTGAAAGAAACTCTGCCCATTGTTTCTCGCCGGCGCCTGGGATCGAACCCAGGACCACAGGATCACAAGTCCAGCGTGCTGTCCGCTCGGCCGACCGGCTCCCACAATCCTACTCCCAGTGTGGCTAAATCGCTCTATGCCACAGCGGGTCGCGCAGGAGACGATTGGATTTTGATCTCTGTGCGAGTCTCCGTGGTGACCTACAGTCCTCAATTACGTGGAAAACTGTGCTTTCCATTATTCATTTCCTCAATAGCACTTCGAAAAGCTGTCTTTATGGGACTTTTGAAGATTTTGAAACACCCGTGGTTATGGGAGCTCCGAATTTAAGATCACAGCATACACACATGCATACGTGATCATGCATCCGGGGTCGTGGTCCTAAGGGGGGCCCGGTTCGATTCCCAGTCGAGGCAGAAACATATTTCAGAGTTTCTTTCACCTGATGCATCTGTTCACTTAGCAGTAAATAGGTTCCTGAAGGTTAAGTTACACAGTTGCTACGGGCTGAATCCTGGGGATTTATTCACCTAGTTGTGCTTGCGAGGGTTGAGCACTGGCTCTTTGGTCCCGCCTCTCAACTATCAATCAACTGGTGTACAGATTCCTGAGCCTATTGGGCTCTATCATATCTACATTTAAAACTGTGTATGGAGTCAGCCTCCACCACATCACTGCCTAATGCATTCCACCAGTTAACTACTCTGATATTGAAAAAGTTCTTTCTAACGCCCCTGTGGCTCATTTGGGTACTCAGTTTCCACCTGTGTCCCCTTGTTCGTGTACCACCCGTGTTAAACAGTTTATCTGTATTTACCCTGTCAGATCCTCTTAGAGTTTTGTAGGTGGTGATCATGTCTCCCCGAGCTCTCCTGTCATCCAGCGACGTGAGGTGCATTTATCGCAGCCTTTTTAACTCATGTTCTGGGACTTAGTTCTGGGACTAACCTAGTGGCATACCTCTGAACTTTTTCCAGCTTCGTCTTGCGCTTGACAAGGTACGGGCTCCATGCTGGGGCCGAATACTCAAGGATTGACCTTACATACGTGGTACACAAGGTTCTGAATGATTCCTTACGTAGGTTTCTGAAGGCTGTTCTGATGTTAGCCAGCTAGTGTCTTGTATGTGTGTGTGCTCACCTATTTTTACTCCCCTATTTGTGCCTGCAGGATCATGCGTTGGCTGTTGGCTCCTGTGTGTTGACCAGACCGCACAGTAGAAGGTGAAGGGACGACGACGTTTCGGTCCGTCCTGGACCATTCTTAAGTCGATTGTGATTCTCACAATCGACTTGAGAATGGTCCAGGACGGACCGAAACGTCGTCGTCCCTTCACCTTCTAGTGTGTGATCTGGTCAACATACTTTAGCCACGTTATTGTGACTCATCGCCTGCTCTTGCCTCCTGTCTTTATTGACTTTCAGTTGTTTAAAGCATTAGCTCCTGTCATACATCTCTATCATACCTAATGTTTAAGCTATGAATAGTGTTTGCTTCCACAATGTGCTCCTGTAGTTCATTTCAATTTCCCATCACTCTCAAGCTAAAAGAAAGCTTTTTAACATTTTTATGACTCATCTGAGTTTACAGCTTCTACTCGTGTCCACTTGTTCTGTTGGAATTCTATGTGAATATTTCCTCTATTTCCACTCTGTTTATCCCCCTAAGTATTTTACATGGTGCTATCATATCTCCCCGCTCCCTCCTTTTTTTTAATATCGTCAGGTTCAGTTCCATCAGTCGCTCTTCATATCCCATCCCATACAACTCCGGGACTAGCCACGTCGCAAATTTTGTAACCTTTCCAGTTCCATATGTGTTTATTTAGGTGTGGTCTCCATGCTGGGGCTGCATACTCTAAGACTGGTCTCACGTAGGAAGTGTAAAGCGCTCTGAATGCTCCTTTAATTAGGATTCTGAATGATGTTCTATCTTTTGCTAGCGTAGAGTACGCTGCTGTTGTTATCCGATTTATATGTGATCGATTTACTGATATGTGATCTTAAATCCCTTAAATTGCTTGAATATAGATAAGCTGATCGTCTATTTAGGAGTAATAAACGACAGAATTAACGTAACTGACAAGAATCTGTGAACTTTGCTGGTAATTGCATTTATCACTGCCTGTATTGCTGTAAAAAATAGTTAAACACAATAACATGAAACATGGTAATCAAAGACGATGTTGATATATACAAAAATTTATTTTAAAATACTTAATACTCGCATGAAAATAGAGATATTTCATTTTTTCTTAAATAAATTATTGAGGAAGTTAAGATAATGTCCGTCATTGTTTTTGTTCAGACGTCAGAGAGCGAGATTTGTGAGCCAATTAGCGTCCATATGTATCACCAACGACGCCATGACCACCCAGCCCCCCGTGGGAGCCACCAAAGCCCCCAGCACCGCCACCACCAGAGTGAAGACCTCCAACACCACCAGCAGATCCGAAGCCGCCTAGAGAACCAGCTCCGCCATATCCTCCGCCTCCTCCAAGAGAACCACCGGCGCCAAGACCACCTCCCAGTCCACCAGAGCCTCCACGACCGTGCCCGGAGCCACCACCGTAGCCGCCTATGGGAGCACCAAGGTTGAAGACGCTGAAGCCTGTCGCAGTGCCCTGTGGAGCTCCATAAGCTGGACTAGGAGGAGCATAGCCACCCTGCAGAGCACCGGAGGAGCCGCCAAATCCACCACCACCACCATGGGAACCTCCAAATCCTCCTCCTTGAGATCCACCAAATCCGCCTCCAAAGGATCCAAGCCCTCCTGAACCTCCGGAGCCGCCAGACCCATATCCCAGCTCAGCATGACACTGGGAGACCAACACAGCCGCAGCTACGAACAGTACTTGTTTCTGCAAAGAATTAAGGAAAAAATTAAAATTTATTGTTGGAAAGTATTTTTCTTTATATGGTAATAGATTTAACACTGCATTTTGTTTTGTCGCACTGTTTCTCTTGAGAGGTAAATATTTTATATAATTTGGTTATTAGATATTTGAACCGGTAGAACCAAATGACTTGTTTGTTTAAGAGGGAAATAAAGTGTATTAGAAGAAATTCTATTCTGATTATATAACATTTTGATTGGTTTAAATATATAAAGTGGTAGATTGCGGCAAGCCCGTATTGTCCCTAGTGAGTGTTGAACTGTTGTCATAACCTTTTGCTATAGTGTTTAACTTCCTTCATCCTAATCCTTCTATGTCTTTCTCTTTTTGCCTTAACACCTTTATTAAGTCTCACTCATTCTTCTCTTTCTCTCTCTTCATCTCTCTATATACTTTTTTCATTCGTTTCCGTTTTCAACCAATATTTCTTCTCTTCTCTGAACTTGGTCGATACTGAAGAAGGTCGATATTAGTGTTGGAGAAGCCCACATAGAAGACTGTACATAAGACGTGGCTGCTGCTGGAGAAGTTGGCGATGCTTACCATTGTGACGGTGTGAGAGGTACTGCTGAGGAAGCTCAAGTTGCACTCCTTATATACCAGCAAATAACACGCTCTTCCACAGGGGTTTGATGGGGCTGGAGACGCCCTTGAAGACCTATTTCCTGGGGTGACGGCCATCGCCCTCAGGTCCCTGGCTGACATGGATTACCAGCCGCTGAGAGAGTTAATTCTGCCTTGCTCGTGCGCATACAGTAAAATACAGACACACACATACGCGCAGCGCTGAATGACCTCACATATACTCCCACGTCTACACACTTGATGGTCACGCATACACACACTCAAATGCCCTGCTTCACAAACACTCATTTGAAAACACTCACACCTTAAAATGCAATGATGTTACCACACAGTAAATGCTTGTGCATTTCCGCCATGAATATTGCACGATACTCACCTCCTCTTTCAAGGCAGGAGAGATTTCCGAGTTAGAATAAATACAGAGAACATATACTAAACGCAATAGCATTGAAAATCGCATGAATATTATTCATATAACATATGCATGGACAATTCTCACTTCACAGGTCCCAAAAATCCCCAAAAAGATTTAGAGAAAAATAGAAGTACTAAAGCTACACTCAAAATGGTATGAAGATCAGATGCTCACGGCTCTTCAACCTCCTTCCACAAGCATGTAAAATATTGCCGGAACAAAAGTGGATGTTTTCAACAGGCAATCGGGCAAATTCCTTTAAGAAATACACGATCAAGCATGTTGTAATGGCCATGGCGGAGCCTGCGGGCAGCTGCAAGCAATAACCTAACCTTTCACTTTATCACCAAACAAGCCTGGCCCCAGGTTGGGCTTGGGGAGTAGAAGTACTCTCGAAATCGATCACAGGTAAGCTACAGGTAAAAAAAAATGTGCTCGATTAAACGTACGAGAACCTGACTAATGAAAAATTAATGATATAATAAAGAAGACGGGAAACAGTCAATCACTAGCCATCAGCTGCAAACTACTACTTGAATGAAGGATGTCTAACAGTTATGTCGTCTACCTCAACGAGGTAACTGTCGTTCGCTGTCAGCACATAACGTCACGCTAACGACAAGAGACATGGCGGAAGAATGCTCTTGAGACACTCAGATACTCCAAAGATTTTATGATTTAGAAATGAATGATTGACCAAGACATTAACAAGATATGAGAAGGGGAATATTCTCCCCCGCGACGGAAGACCACAATGAGCGGGCAGCGCTTCCAAGGATTGCACAAATGAGACGAATCATTGAGTAGGCATTTCATTTACAAACGTGCCATCAGTTGTCTACGACATAACTCCACATCTGCTACCAGTAGTCTACGACGAAGCACCAAACCTGCCTTCAGGGACCTAGAGAAAGACTCCTTCAGAATGATAGATACCACTTATGGGAGGCCAGCGTTTGGAGTACCACAGAAACGATGCTAGAGGTGAATTAATTTGCTTCCTGTGTCGTCCTTGGACTGACAGACAGATCTACCTGACAGGGCTAACCTAGAGTACAAGCCGAGAGGCCAAATTTAACAGAGCCTAATCTACTGTATAAAGTTTCGTGACGTTTATTCAAATAGTACTAATAGATATGACTAGTTCAAACAAAGAGGAAATGTTTAAACAAAGCAACTTGAGACAATAGATGTTTCCGTGGTGCGCGTGTGGCTGTAAGACAACACTTTTTAGTGAGCAGTGAGCAGGTGGAGAGAGCTACTGGCGGAGATATTGGATTGAACTCCATTAACACCGTCAAGAGTTGAGGCGATAAGTAGTGCGAGTTTGTGATGTCGTGACACTGAACGATCAGTATTTGGGACCGGACGCTTGACCATAGATGCACAGCTAGGGTGCATGTTGGGGAATCACACACACACACACACACACACAACAAGGGGAACAACAACAAGAAGCAACAGGGGAACAGGGAAAAGTTCAGGCGACGAAATGAAGGAAATGTTCGCCCAGTTTCTGGAGGACATCAAGAGTGAGATGCAGGAAATGATGCAGGAAATGAAGAATGAAATAAGCAACCTAAAAAGAGAGCTGACAGCAGCAAAGGAGGAGATTAGAGCCCTCAAAGAGAACAGTATCGATGCTGAGACTCAGATAACCACCCAGGGAGGTGGTAGTAATAGTACTTTGGAAGAGAATGCCACATTAAAAGCAACATTTGCAGAAATGCTAAAAAAAAACAACTCTGAAGTAATGTGTGCAGTGATGGAGGTAGCCATGAAAGCAGCCACCTCACAGGAAGCGGCACGCTCTACTACCCAGCTGCTGGAAAGGAAAAGAGCAGTGGTAGCTGTAGGTATTAAAGAGCAGGAAGGCTCTAATAGGAAAGAGTGGAATGATAAGGACAAAGCGGCAGTGAATGAAATACTGAAGGCACTAGACATGGAAGGGGCTGAGCATAGCATTGAGAAGGTTTTCAGGTTAGGCTGGTACAAAAAAGACCGAGACCGTGTGTTAAAGATAGTGTTTTCAAACGAGAACACAAAGGACACGATTCTAACAAAGAAAAGCCACCTGCAACATGTGGGAGAATTCAAAAAAGTATTCCTCCAGAGGGACATGACGAGGGAGGAGAGGGCAATGGCGGCAGAAGCAAGGAAGAAGCGCAGGGCGAGAGGGGAAAACCTGGAAACCACAGCTCCTAACACATCACCCCCAGAGGCGAGGGGAGAACCCACAACCAGCTACCCAGTAACACGAGCGGGGAGGGCAACCCCACAACCCTCCTCTGCATAGAAAACCCCCCTTTCCTTCCTGTCCTCCCGCTCCGTTCACCCCATACCCTTCCTGTCCTTCCCCCTTCACTTGACCCCCCACCCCTCATCCCAGTATCCTCTGCAACCCTGGCATCCACCTCAAAAATCCTCACACCCATGGCACAGCTTCCTCCACCAGCAGAACATTCACCAATTAGGAGATTTGAGAAGGGACAGAAGAAAGTGAGCCTCAAGGCAATGTACACTAACATAGATGGTATTACAAATAAGGCAAATGAACTTGGAGAATGTGTACAAGAGGAAAACCCAGACATAATAGCTCTCACAGAAACAAAGCTGACGAAAACAATAACAAATGCAGTGTTCCCACAGGACTATTATGTTATGAGGAAAGAGAGAGAAGGAAGAGGTGGTGGTGGTGTAGCTCTGCTGGTAAGAAAAGGCTGGGATTTTGAGGAGTTGGTTGTTCAGGGATGTGAAGGTTTCAGTGACTACATAATAGGAACAATAACAACTGGAGGGCAAAAAATTATAGTCGTAGTCATATATAATCCACCACCAAATGACAGAAGACCCAGACAGGAATATGATAGAAACAATATGGCCACCATTAACATAATAGAGAGAGCAGCTTCTGTTGCTAGCAGGAATGGATCTGGACTACTAATCATGGAAGACTTCAACCATGGGAAGATAGATTGGGAGAACAGAGACCCGCATGGAGGACCAGAAACAAGGAGAGCTAAGCTGCTGGACGTGGCAACAAGAAACTTTCTAAGCCAGCACATCAGGGATCCAACAAGAATGAGAGGAGAGGATGAACCAGCAATGCTTGATCTGATATTTACCCTAAATGAGTGGGATATAAGGGAAGTCAAGATGGAAGCACCCTTGGGAATGAGTGATCACAGTGTATTGAACTTTGAGTACCTGGTAGAGCTCGAAATTATCCCCCCCCCCCCGAAAAAGAACTAGGAAACAAAAGGCTGGCATACCGAAAGGGAAATTATGAGGAGATGAGAAGCTTCTTAAGGGAAATACCTTGGGACACAGTCCTCAGAGCTAAGTCTGTACAAGATATGATGGACTATGTCACCCAAAAGTGTCAGGAGGCAGTAAGCAGATACATCCCGGCCCAAAAGGAAAAATCCGAGAAACAAAAGAAGAATCCATGGTATAATAGGGCACGTATGGAAGCAAAGGTACTGAACAAAAGGGCATGGAGGAACTTCCGGAATAACAGAACACCAGAAAGCAGAGAGAGATACCAGAGAACCAGGAATGAGTATGTCAGGGTGAGAAGAGAAGCAGAGAAAAGTTATGAAAATGATATAGCAAACAAAGCCAAGACCGAACCAAAGCTACTTCACAGTCACATCAGAAGGAAAACAACAGTGAAAGAACAGGTAGTGAAACTTAGAACAGGCGAGGACAGTTATACAGAGAATGACAAAGAGGTGTGTGATGAACTCAACAAGAGGTTCCAAGAGGTCTTCACAACAGAATAAGGTGAGGTCACTGTGCTAGGAGAAAGGGACGTAAACCAGGCGGCCTTGGAAGAGTTTGAAATTACAAGAGAGGAGGTCAAGAGACACTTGCTGGATCTGGATGTTAGAAAGGCTGTTAGTCCAGACAGGATCTCGCCATGGGTACTGAAAGAGTGTGCAGAGGCACTTTGCTTGCCACTCTCCATAGTGTATAGTCACTGGAGGTCACTGGAGACGGGATACCTACCAGAAATATGGAAGACGGCGAATGTGGTCCCAATATACAAAAAGGGCGACAGGCAAGAGGCACTGAACTACAGGCCAGTATCCTTGACTTGTATACCATGCAAGGTGATGGAGAAGATCGTGAGAAAAAACCTGGTAGCACATCTGGAGAGAAGGGATTTCGTGACAAATCGACAACATGGGTTCAGGGAGGGTAAATCTTGCCTGACTGGCTTAATAGAATTCTATGACCAGGTGACACAGATTAAGCAAGAAAGAGAGGGCTGGGCGGACTGCATTTTCTTGGATTGTCGGAAAGCCTTTGACACAGTACCGCATAAGAGGCTGGTACATAAGCTGGAGAGACAGGCAGGTGTAGCTGGTAAGGAGCTCCAGTGGATAAGGGAGTACCTAAGCAATAGGAAGCAGAGAGTTACGGTGAGGGGTGAGACCTCTGATTGGCGTGAAGTCACCAGTGGAGTCCCACAGGGCTATGTACTCGGTCCTATCTTGTTTCTGATATATGTAAATGATCTCCCGGAGGGTATAGATTCATTTCTCTCAATGTTTGCGGATGATGCCAAAATTATGAGAAGGATTAAGACAGAAGAGGACTGTTTGAGGCTTCAAGAAGACCTAGACAAACTGAAGGAATGGTCGAACAAGTGGTTGTTAGAGTTCAACCCAACCAAATGTAATGTAATGAAGATAGGTGTAGGGAGCAGGAGGCCAAATACAAGGTATCATCTGGGAGAGGAAATCCTTCAGGAGTCAGAGAAAGAAAAAGACTTGGGAGTTGATATCACGCCAGACCTGTCTCCTGCAGCACATCAAAAGGATACCATCAGCAGCATATGCCAGGCTGGCCAACATACGAACGGCATTCAGAAATTTGTGTAAAGAATCATTCAGAACTTTGTATATCACATGTCAGGCCAATTCTGGAGTATGCAGCCCCAGCATGGTGTCCATATCTAGTCTAGGATAAGACTAAACTGGAAAAGGTTCAAAGATTTGCCACCAGACTAGTACCCGAGCTGAGAGGTATGAGCTACGAGGAGAGACTGCGGGAATTGAACCTCACTTCGCTGGAAGACAGAAGAGTTAGGGGGGACATGATCACTACATTCAAGATTCTCAAGGGAATTGATAGGGTAGATAAAGACAGGCTATTTAACACTAGGGGCACACGCACAAGGGGACACAGGTGGAAACTGAGTGCCCAAATGAGCCACAGAGATATTAGAAAGAATTTTTTTAGTGTCAGAGTGGTTGACAAATGGAATGCATTAGGCAGTGTTGTGGTGAAGGCTGACTCCATACACAGTTTCAAGTGTATATATGATAGAGCCCAATAGGCTCAGGAACCTGTACAAAAGTTGATTGACAGTTGAGAGGCAGGACCAAAGAGCCAGAGCTCAACCCCCGCAAACACAACTAGGTGAGTACACACACACACATACACACACACACACACACACACACACACACACACACACACACACACACACACACACACACACACACACACACACACACACACACACACATTGTGTTTGTCATACATCATATATATGTTGAAACGTATTTGAATTTAGCCACTTTTCCGTGAATTCCAAGCCCCATAAATTGATGTCTGAAAAGAAGAAGGAAAGTCGACAATTGTCGTGGAGTGGCACTGTGACCTTAACCTTCTTCACATGAAAATGGTCTCAACTTTTCAGTCACAAATTGCATCTTTCCATAGTTTACTATAAAGAACACAATCATTGTTACGACCTTCCTTACGTATACAGTATTTGTGTGCTCGAGGGCGTGTGTTTGTGCTTTTTTTTGTTAAATTCTCACATAGTTGAATATTTAGGGAAAGATTCGCTTCTTGAGCCATACATCAAGAAGCGAATGAACCATGAGCCTTGAGCCTAGTTCCTGGTGCGTTTCTACCACCTGGCGGTTCAGTACTGTGTTAATAAACTTGCTTCTCAAGCAGTGAGTGATGGCTACCCCCACCACCGGCTAGGTGAAGCTCGTTCCACTTGCTTACCAGTCCCAATGTTACGAATATTTACAAACACATGTCTGGCTTCCTTGTGTATACAGCTTAAGCCTGAGCCTCTGCAATTTATTAGTCCTTATGTGGAAAACACAAACTCTATTATCATTGTCCCAAACGATTATATTTGTTTTACATGTATTCCTTGTCGCCTTCATCTCTTCAGTGGATGTCAGTTTTAATTCACACAATCTATTATTTGTCTTGTTATAAATATTTGAACCCTCCAGAAAAGGTCATTGAGCTTTACCAGGTGTGCGTTCCATACAATAGCTTATATAAATTAGGTTATGTGGTACAACTGATCAGTAATGTGAAGGGATGAAGAGTATTACAGGTACGTTGAACATTAATATCCTAGGAACCTGGGATGAAGGGTAACATATGTAAGGGGGAAGAGGAACTGAAAACTCACACCCCAGAAGTGACTCGAACCCATACTGCCAGAAGCACTGCAACTAATGTACAGGATCCCTTAACCTCTCGACCAACACGACCGGACAAAAGAGGATGGTAGCCGAGGCTAATTCCCCATCCCTCCGCCGGCACTCTATTGGTAATCTTGGGCATGGTATTTTATCAAATCACCTTCTTCTTTGCCTCATTCCACTCATCAATTAGCCTCAGCTACCATCCTCTTTTGTCCGGTCGAGTGGTTAAGGGATCCTGTACATCAGTTGCAGTGCTTCTGGCAGTATGGGTTCGAGTCACTTCTAGGGTGTGAGTTTTCAGTGGCATATATGCCTGGAGACCGTTCAGGCTTGTTCGCATTTGTGTTCCTCACGTGTGCCCCAAAGAATGAGGTGATTTGATAAAATACGTGATTTGATATATATATATATATATATATATATATATATATATATATATATATATATATATATATATATATATATATATATATATATATGTATGTCGTACCTAGTAGCCAGAACGCACTTCTCGGCCTACTATTCAATGCCCAATTTACCTAATAGGCCGAGTGATTTTCTTTATTTTCAATAAATTGTTTCCAATTAGTTTATTTGAATTATTATTATTATATTATACTAGCTGTACCCGACCACGCGTTGCTGTGGCTCAGCAACGCGTGTCCGTTACTGAACCACGACAACCTTCCTCTGTCTCCCAGTCCTCCCCCCCATTCCCCATGTCCCGTCCCCTCATCCTCCCAACCATTACTCACCCGTCCCCTCTTCCTCCCAACAATTCCCCTCTTCCCTGTCTCCTCGTCCTCCCCTTCCCCGTCCCTTTGTCCTCCCCAACATTCCCCACTCCAGCGTCCGTTCATCCTAACCATTCCCCCACTCCATCGTCCCCTCGTCCTCCCCACCATCACCCACTCCCCCATCCCTTTATCCTCTCTACCATTCCCGCCTCCCCCGTCCCCTCGTTCTTTCCACCAACCCCCCACTCCTCTGTCCCCTTGTCCTCCCCAACATTTCCCACTCCCTCGTTCGATACATTCCCAATATTTCGATGCATTCCCGATGCAATATTTCTTTATGTGAGGAAAATGTTCACAGTTCAACAGTGTTCATCAATTTAGGAGAGGTCAAAGTACTGAAACAAAGGCTGCAGAAGCTTGTCGATAAAACAAACCAAGCAGAAGAAATAAACATTAGCTACAAAAGATGCACAAAAAATACCGGATGTTAGTCGATAAAATTGGAAATATCGAAGAAGAGATTTTAACCCAAATTCAGTAAGAATTTATAAACAGGAAGGAGCTCCAGGTACCTAAAATGATATCAAACAAATCACTAAAGGAACACGAATCGGGAAAAAAGTATAACAATACACAAACGAACGTGCAAAGGAACACTAATATAAGAACAGACGTGCAAAGGAACACTAATACAAGAACAGACGTGCAAAGGAACACTAATATAAGAACAAACGAGCAGAGGAATACAAAAACAAGAACAGACGTGCACAGGAACACAAATATAAAAACAGACGTGCAAGGAAACACAAATATAAGAACAGGGGAGCAGGGGACTATAAATTCCATTTAACGCAAGGAGGGACGCACCAATGAAAAAAAATAGGTAATAAGGGAAGTTGCAATTGTTGTACTAAAATACTGTGATTTATTTCCCCCTTCGAAGGTTGAGGTCACGGTGATACTCCAAGATAATTGAGGACTTTCCTTCTTTTTTCCTGTCTATTCTTCTCTCTCTCTGATCCTTTCTCTCTGTTCTTCTCTGTCTGTCTGTCTGTCTCTCTCTCTCTCTCTCTCTCTCTCTCTCTCTCTCTCTCTCTCTCTCTCTCTCTCTCTCTCTCTCTCTCAATCATTTCCCATATTATATGCCTTTAGTATTTCTCCTGTAACAGTTCAAGATGTCTTCTCTGCCAATTTGAGGTTGGGGGTTCTATGTCGGGGCTGCATATTCTAGGAATGGTGTCATGTACATGATGTATACTGTTACGAAAGCGTCTTTATTTAGATTTCTAGAGGCTAGTCAGCCGCAGGGCCATTTTAGCAGCATTGTCGGCCCTGGGCAAAGAAATTCATCGGGACCCATTATCCATTCGATAGGACCCACCCATTCCTCAAAGTGCATGATTTCAGTCAGATAGTATGCGCAAATTATTTGTATTATAGAAGGAAGTATTTGGGGAAGGATGAAGGGAGGGGGGGGATCGAACTGTCGTCTTAAGTAACCCCAGACGATCGGTTTCAGTAGCAGGCTGGAGGCACCGAGCTGGTAACCAGTCCACGTGCTACTTATAACTCGCAACACTTTGGTGTAGGTAAAGAAGCTCTACCTTCAAAAACATATGGATAGCTAAGTACTGTAACGTGATATGTCTGAAATCTGTTGATACTAAAAATATAATTCGAAAAGGGATTTAAATCCCAGGCCTTTCCGGTGGAAGGTCGAGTAATTATCTCTGACAATATATCCCTCATGAACAATATGGCAGGTGAGGACTCTATAGGCTCCTCACGATTCTAAGGACCCAATGTGCTAATGCGTTAAGACGTCGTTGTCTTATCGTAAGACGTTCGCCTGTTTCGAGTTAGACATAGACATAGGCGTTAAACATAGGATATATTCACATGTCTCTCTGATGGTTTACAAATTCGCTGTTTTCTTCATTTGAGTCTGAAAAGTTGATATTTTTAACTGTTGATTTCCTTGCTGGTCTTCTTTCCTCTATCCCCTTTTCTATTGTCCTACACTTACTGGCATATATTTCCAGTAATTGTCTGTTCGAACAACTCTGCAGCCTATCCCATGATGGAGTTTTTTGCATTTTACATCCGTCGGGTATTACCGTGGAGGACATTCAGTGCTGCGCGTGTGTGTGTCTGTATTTTGCAGTAAGCGTACAAGCAAGACAGCATAACTTAGCGGCTGGTAATCCATATCAGCCAGGGGCCTGAGGGCGATGGCCGTCACCCCAGGAAATAGGTCTTCAAGGGCGTCTCCAGCACCATCAAACAACTGTGGAAGAGCGTGTCATTTGCGGCTATATAAAGAGTGGGACTTGAGGTCCCTCAGCAGTACCTCTCACACCGTCACAATGGTAAGCATCGCCAACTTCTCCAGCAGCAGCCACGTCTTATGTACAGTCTTCTATGTGGGCTTCTCCAACACTAATATCGACCTGCTGGACCAAGTTCAGAGGAGCAGCGAAGAAATATTGACTGAAATCGGAACTATGTTGATTAATATCGAGAATTGTTCAAAATAAATGTTGTTCTAGGGAAAGGGAATGCCTGCTTAGCATTATGAAGTGAAAAACAAAAGAGATGCACAAAGAAAAAGAGATAGAGGGGTACAGAGAGACATAGAGACTTATCAAATGAGCATTTGGAATTCAGTTCAAATTATGATATTCAGTGTATGTGATAAAGTGGGAATCCTAATTGGTTAATTGAATTTCACATGCGCATGTAATAAGATATGTGACTGATAGGCTGCCGCCTTACGCATTTAGACTAATCACAAGTTAGTTTAAACTATGGGATGGAACGTGTTTATTATTCCTTACCTGAAGCGTAATCTGGCTAAATATCCCGACATTTCAAAATCAAAAGTTTTTAAATTTGGTTATGATAATGGTAATGTTAAAAATACTCCCAAATAATATATAATCATTTGCTTCTAAATAACAAACGCACAAGAATACGCCGTAAACAAAACAGTGATTTTTTCCGTAATTCTTTGCAGAAACAAGTACTGTTCGTAGCTGCGGCTGTGTTGGTCTCCCAGGGCCATGCTGAGCTGGGATATGGGTCTGGCGGCTCCGGAGGTTCTGGAGGGCTTGGATCCTTTGGAGGCGGATTTGGTGGATCTCACGGAGGAGGATTTGGAGGTTCCCATGGTGGTGGATTTGGCGGCTCCTCCGGTGCTCTGCAGGGTGGCTATGCTCCTCCTAGTCCAGCTTACGGAGCTCCACAAGGCACTGCTACAGGCTTCAGCGTCTTCAACCTTGGTGCTCCCATAGGCGGCTACGGTGGTGGCTCCGGGCACGGTCGTGGAGGCTCTGGTGGACTGGGAGGTGGTCTTGGCGCCGGTGGTTCTCTTGGAGGAGGCGGAGGATATGGCGGAGCTGGTTCTCTTGGCGGCTTCGGATCTGCTGGTGGTGTTGGAGGTCTTCACTCTGGTGGTGGCGGTGCTGGGGGCTTTGGTGGCTCCCACGGGGGGCTGGGTGGTCATGGCGTCGTAGGTGATACATATGGACGCTAATTGGCTCACAAATCTCGCTCTTTGACGTTATGACAAAAACAGTGACGGACATTATCTTAATTTCATCAATAATTTATTTACGGAAATATGAAATACCTCTTTTTTCATGCGAGTAATAAGTATTTTTAAATAAATGTTTGTATATGTCAACAGTGTCTTTACTTACCATGTTTTATGTCATTGTGCTTTAATTTTTTCAGCAATATAGGCAGAGATAAATGTAATTACCAGCAAACTTCACAGATGCTTAAAAGATACGTTTATGCTGTCGTTAATTACTCCTAAAACAGATGATCAGTTTATCTATATATTCAAGCAATTTTAGGAATTTTAAGATCACATATCATTAGTATTAAGCATTATCAATGCCTTTCCATTGGAGACTTTCAGCGCCGTGGAGAGGGGGGGGACCTGCTGCTTGGATAACAGCTTCTCCCCCGTAACAACCTACCCTGACTTTGCGCCCTGGTGAGGCCACTCCAGACCAGGCCGACATCAGTGCGCAACTCAATAGTCTCCTGAGACTGATGGATGCCTACTACTACTACTACACACAAACACAAACACGCACATCTTGGTCCTCGCGGCTAAGTCCTAATTCTTCTGTTCAACCAACAGTAAATAGGTACCTGGGAGTTAGACAGCTGATACGGGCTGCTTCCTGGAGATGTGTGTGCGTGTGTTAGAGACAAATATATGTAGAAGAAATAATAAAGGAAAAATGAATTTGATAGAAAGGAGTGGTGCAAGAGCTAATATCTATATTCTGCAGATACACACACACACACACATACACACACACACACACACACACACACACACACACACACACACACACACACACACACACACACACTCACACACAGGCTTCAAGAAGACCTAGACAAGCTGAAGGAATGGTAGAACAAATGGTTGTTAGAGTTTAACCCAAGCAAATGTAATATAATGAAGATAGGTGTAGGGAGCAGGAGACCAGATACAAGGTATCATTTGGGAGATGAAATTCTTCAAGGGTCAAAGAGAGAGAAAGACTTGGGGGTTGATATAACGGTAAACCTGCCCCCTGAAACCCATATCAAGAGGATAACATCAGCGGCATATGTCAGGTTGGCTAAGATAAGAACGGCCTTTAGAAACTTGTGTAAGGAATCATTCAGAACTTCGTATACCACATATGTCAGACAAATCCTGGAGTATGCGGGTCCTGCATGGAATCCATATCTAGTCAAGGATAAGACTAAACTTGAAAACGTTCAAAGGTTTGCGACCAGCCTAGTACCCGAACTGAGGGATATGAGCTACGAGGAGAGACTACGGGAATTAAACCTCACGTCACTGGGAGACAGAAGAGTTAGGGGGGACATGATCACCAAATACAACATTCTCAGAAGAATTAGTAGGGTAGACAAAGACAGACTATTTAACACCAGGGGCACACGCACTTGGGGACACAGGTAGAAATTGAGTGCCCAAATGAGCCATTGAGACATTAGAAAGAATTTTTCAGTGTCAGAGTAGTAGACAAATGGAATGCATTAGGAAGAGATGTGATGGAGGCTGATTCCATACACAGTTTCAAGTGTAGATATGATAGAGCCCAATAGGCTCAGGAACCTGTACACCAGTTTATTGACAGTTGAGAGGCGTGACCAAAGAGCCAAAGCTAAACCCCGCATGCACAACTAAGTAAGTACACACACACACACACACACACGCACACACACACACACACACACACACACACACACACACACACACACACACACACACACACACACACACACACATAGGATTTCTTCCTGCCCCAAGCAGGCCTGAGCAAGACCTAAGCCCTCAATCCCCCACTCCACCTCCCCCTGAACCCCTGGCAACTACCTCACAGGAGGATGAGCCTACCCACGTAGCAATGACCATGGAACAACTTCCTACACTTGTGGAGAGTGAGGGTGAAATTGGATATAAGAAAGTGAGCTTCAAGGTAATGTACTCAAAGATTGATGGGATTACCAATAAAGCAAGTGAATTGGCAGAAAGGGCGCAAGAAGAAAACCCCTGATGTAATAGAACTCACGGAAACAAATTTGTCAGGAGTCATAACAGATGCTGTGTTTCCAAAGGACTACTATATAGTAAGGAAAGAGAAGGAAGGGAGAGGAGGTGGAGGAGTGGCCCTGCTGATAAGGAAGGACTGGAGTTTTGATGAGATAGAAATTCCGGACTGTGACGGGTTCAGAGATTACATAACAGGAACTATAACAATGGGTGGACCTAAGATAATAGTGGCAGTCATTTACAACCCTCCCCTAAATGACAGAAGACCTAGATATAAGTTTGATAGGAACAACATGGCAACCATTAATATAATAGAGAGAGCAGCTTCAGTTGCCTGCAGGAATGGCTCAAGACTCTTAATTATGGGCGATTCAACCATGGAAAGATAGACTGGGTGAATGGGGCCCCACATGGTGGAGCAGATACGTGGAGAGCTAAACTCTTGGAAGTGGCAACAAGGAATTTTCTGACCCAGCATGTCAAGGAACCCACAAGAGTGAGAGGCAATGAAGAACCAGCTAGACTCGACTTGATATTCACCCTGAATGAGTCAGAAATAAGGGAAGTCAAAGTTGAAGCCCCCAATGGAATGAGTGACCACAGTGTACTGATTTTTGAGTACTTGGTGGAGGTAGGGATAACCTATCCAAGGATGGGAGCGGAGGGAAAAAGACTAAATTACCGAAGAGGAAAATATGACGAGATGAGGAACTTCCTCAGGGGAATACCATGGAAAACAGAACTTAGAGACAAGAATGTGCAGGTCATGATGGATTTTGTCACCCAGAAGTGGCAGGAAGCTGAAGACAGGTTTATCCCCATCCAAAAGTAGAAAAACGAAAAACAACAGAAAAACCCATGGTTTAACCAGGAATGCAAGGTAGCAAAGCAACTGAATAAAAGAACATGGAGAAACTACAGAAATAACAGAACACCAGAGAGCAGGGAGAGATACCAGAGGGCCAGAAATGAGTACCTCAGAGTGAGGACTGGAGTTTTGATGAGACAGTTTGAAAATGACATAGCGAGTAAAGCCAAGACTCAAATAAAGCTGCTCCACAGTCACATCAGGAGGAAAACAGCAGTGAAGGAACAAGTGATGCAACTGAGAAAAGGGGAGACCAGATACACAGAGAATGACAAGGAGGTGTGTGAAGAATTCAACAAGAGATTCCAGGAGGTCTTCACAATAGAACAAGGAGAAGCTCCTGCACTAAATGAGGAGGAGGCAAACCAAGCAACCTTGGAGGAATTTGACCTAACCAGGAATGAGGTCAAAAGGTGTCTGCTGGAGCTGGATGTGACAAAGGCTGCTGGGCCTGACAGAATCTCACCATGGATACTAAAGGAAGGTGCAGAAGCACTAAGTGTGCCACTCTCTATGGTGGATAACAGGTCACTGGAAACAGGAGACTTACCAGAAAGTTGGAAGACAGCTAACGTAGTCTCAATATACAAGAAGGGCGACAGGCAAGAGGCACTGGACTACAGGCCAGTTTCCCTAACTTGTTTACCATGCAAGGTGATGGAGAAGATCGTGAGGAAAAGGCTCGTAAAGCATCTGGAGGGAAATAACTTTGTAACACACCACCAACATGGGTTCAGGGATGGTAAATCGTGCCTCACAGGTTTAATAGAATTCTATGCCCAGGCAACAAAAATTAGGTAGGAAAGAGAAAGGTGGGCCGACTGCATTTTCCTGGACTGCCAAAAAAGCCTTTAACACAGTACCCCATAAAAGGCTGTTAAAAAAGTTGGAGCATCAGGCAGGAGTAAAAGGTAATGTGCTCCAGTGGATAAGGGAGTGCTTAAGCAACAGGAAACAGCGAGTAACGGTGAGGGGGGAGACATCAGAGTGGAGATGTCACCAGCGGAGTCCCACAGGGCTCAGTACTTGGACCCATCCTGTTTCTAATATATGTAAACGATCTTCCGGAGGGTATAGACTCGTTTCTCTCAATGTTTGCTAATGATGCAAAAATAATGAGAAGAATCAAGACGGATGAAGATAGACAGAGATTACAGGATGACCTGGACAAACTGGAGGAATGGTCTAGAAAATGGCTGCTAAAGTTTAACTCAGGAAAGTGTAAGGTAATGAAATTAGGCGAAGGGAGCAGGAGGCTGAACACAAGGTACCATCTGGGAGGTGAAATCCTGCAAGAGTCAAATAGAGAGAAAGATCTGGGGGTTGATATCACACCGAACCTGTCCCCAGAGGCCCACATCAAAAGAATATCATCAGCGGCATATGCTAGACTGGCCAACATAAGAACTACCTTTAGAAACTTGTGTAAGGAATCGTTCAGGTCCCTGTATACCACTTATGTGAGACCAATCCTGGAGTATGCAGCTCCAGCCTGGAGTCCATACCTAGTTAAACACAAGACAAAGTTAGAAAAGATCCAGCGGTATGCCACCAGGCTCGTCCCGGAACTGAAAGGAATGAGCTACGAGGAAATGCTAAAGGAGCTGAACCTCACATCCCTGGAAAACAGAAGAGTAAGGGGAGACATGATAACCACCTACAAAATTCTCAAGGGAATTGACAGGGTGGACAAAGACAAACTCTTCAGCACGGGAGGGACACGAACAAGGGGACACAGGTGGAAACTTAGTACCCAAATGAGCCACAGAGACATTAGAAAGAATTTTTTTAGTGTCAGAATAGTTAGTAACTGGAATTCACTAGGAAGTGATGTGGTTGAGGCTGACTCCATACACAGTTTCAAATGTAGATATGATAGAGCCCAGTAGGCTCAGGAATCTGTACACCTGTTGATTGATAGTTGAGAGGCGGGACCAAAGAGACAATGCTCAACCCCCACAAGCACAACTCTGTGAATAAAACTGGGTGAATACACAAGTACCATGGAGGCCACGGTGGCTGAGTGAACAGCGCTTGGGATTCGTAATCCTAGGTTCTGGGGATCGATCCCCGGCGATGTTTGAAACAAATGGGCAGTGTTTCTTTCAACCGGATCCTCCTGTTTACCTAGCAGTAAAAAGGTACCTGGGAGTTAGACAGCCGTTACAGGGTGCTTCCTGGGTGCGTGGGTGTGTGTGTGTGTGTGAAAAAAAAAGTTGACTGATTGATTGTTGAGAGGCGGGCCAAAAGTGCCAGAGCTCATCCTCCTCGCAAGCACAACTAGGTGAATACACACAAACACAAGGTTCAGATGTATTCCACCAGGCTAGTCCCCGAGCTAAGAGGAATAAGCTATGAGGAAATATTACTGAAACTGAACCTCACGACACTGGAAGACAGAAGAGTTAGGGAAGATATGATCACTACCTACAAAATTTTCAGGGGAACTGACAGGGTAGATAAAGATATACTGTGTAACACGGGTGGTAAGCGAACAAGGGGACACAAGTTGAAACTGCGTACCCAAATAAGCCACAGGGACGTTAGAAATTTTTTTTCAGTGTCAGAGTAGTTAACAGATGGAATGCATTAGGAAGTGATGTGGTGGAGGCTGACTCCATACACAGTTTCAAATGTAGATATGATAGAGCCCAGTAGGCACAGGATCTGTACACCAGTTGATTGACAGTTGAGAGGCGGGACCAAAGACCCGGAGCTCAACCCCCGCAAGCACAACTACAACCTCTTAAAGTATTTCTTCTCTTCTTTATTGATATAAAGGTGATGAAGAGAATCAAGACCCTCTAGAATTGCAAGAGGTCAAATGAGGGATTAAACAAGTCGGAGGTATGGTCCGACTATTGTATTTCATTTTCATCAAAATACGATCAATTATTAGAACAATAGAACAAGATAACAGCTGGAAGGGAAGAACGTACCTGTGTCAATGAGAGAACATGTGTAAGCATACATTAAACCGAGCATATCTCCAAACGGATATATAAATATAACCACATCAGCAGATGCTAAGCTAGCGAGGATTAGGACAGAGTTCAGGACCCTAAACAAAAATTCTTAAAACAAAAACGCTAGTATCAGTAGAATTTAGAGTTTGGATATCCAGTCCAAAAAGCACAAAACAAAATTGAAAGATCATAGAATTTTGCATAAGACTAGTCCATGAATTGAGAGGGGACTGAACGTAGTTACTCTATCAAATTTAAAAAATAAGAAGATGATCCCGACATATAAAATATTCAGTGGTATGTGTGAAGTAGAGACATGTTTATGTTGATCAGTAACACACTAGACAACATGCAACGAAGGCAGACACATATGCGTCATAGGACAGTGGGGGAAGCTTTTCGGCGTCAAGGAAGTCAATGAGTCGAAGAGTCTCTGATGACGCAGGAGGTGACGCAGGTGGTAACACACTGTGCGTCGTGAGTAAATTGACCTGAGTTTGAGCTCTGGTCAGAGAGGGATTTACTAGGAGCCATTAATTAAGTGTTCGCCTGTGTTCACCCAGTAGTAACTTGGTAACTATCTGTAATCCAATTTGCTGTCTCGTTATAGGGCAAGGCTTACCATGAGCTATGGGAAGAGAAGCTCTGACCCGGCTAACAGGAGTCAGAAGTCATCTTGTTCCTGTACCCACCTGGAAAAAAACTGATAGGGAAAATAGTAGTGGCTACCTCCATCTATTTTTTTTAATAAGCGAATTAAATTGTTCAGTTCTTTGCATTAAATGCTTTAAAGTTTGAATGGTGGGACCCAGGAGCTACAGCTTGTTCTTGTGAATCTGTTAGTAACACACACACAGAGACACACACACTCTCGTGTTATTACCGTAAGTGGATGAAAAGGTCACATCATTATCGAGTGTTATAATGTCCGAGAAAGATATTGATAAGAAAATTAAACTGTAAGAAAGCTAGCGTAGTATATGAAGAGATATATGTCGGCACTGTGACCAGCTAGCAGGCATTGTCCTCTATTGGTGACCTCAGGGTCACCAAGTGATGAGATCTCAGGGCTAGAGCTGACGATCTGAATGTTAAACCTTGTGAAGAAAGCAATGGCTCTACCTGATGCAAGATAAATTTCTGCAATTATTATCTTCTAGTATAAAGATAAAGCAGTGAAACCTTCTAGAATAAATATAAAGACGTGAAACCTTCTAGCATAAAAATAAAGCAGTAAACCTTTTTAGTGCAAAGTTGAAGCAATGAAACCTTCTTGCACAGAGATAAAACAGTGAAGCCTTTTAGTATGAAGATAAAGCAGTGAACCGGGTTCCCAAATAATAACAGTTGCAAATGGTGCAACAGATAATAGGAGGAAATAGGGCATAGACGGAAAATAAGAGCAAAATACAGGAAACAGTAAAATAGGGTTAGAGAGCTTATTACAGTGTGAGCCTAAGGAACGCCCTTAAGAACCGAGCAACAGTTTCTTGAATCAGACACTTGAAGCGGATAAGTGAGGTGTTTGGACCTCCTTAATACGGATAAAGATGAGATGAAAGACGTTGCCCGTGCCACCTCTTTGGTAGTATAATCTTCATAACTCAATGTCTCACTCTAATTTTACGGCCTTTTCATGCCTGTGCCATTTCTTGGATGGCTAAATTTTCACAAAACAGAAAATATCTCACTCTTATTTTACTTGCTATTTATGCCCGTACCACCTCTTGGGTGACTTAATCTTCATCAATTAATCGACGAAAAAGCCTTATGGAAGAAATTAGAAAATGATGTGTATGTTAGAGGGTCAACACTGAAAGAACTATGTGGTATATTAGAGGATTTGCAAAGTATTAAGGGGCATGGTAGATCATTGACAGGTAAAGTGTTACGTGTTGTATTAGAGGATCTACAATGAAAGTATTATGTGGTATGTTGGAGGATCCTCAGTAAATGTACTATGTTACATCTTAGAGGATCTTCAGTGAGCAAGGAATGAGTGATCGGAAAATATTGCTTTATGTGAGGAAAATATTCACAGTTCAACAGAGTGTTCATCAATTTAGGAGAGGTCAAGGTACTGAAACAAAGTCTGCAGAAGCTTATCGACCTAACAGACCAAGCAGAAGAAATAAACATTAGCTACAAATGATGCATAAATAAAATACCAGATGCTAGTAGAGAAAATTGGAAATATCGAAGAAGAGATTTTAGACCAAATTCAGTAAGAACTTATATAAAGGAAGCAGATCTAGGTACCTAAAATGGTATCAAACAAATCATTAAAAGAACACGAATCGGGATAAAAACATAACAATACACGAACGGACGTGCAGCAGAACTCAAATACAGGAACATAGCTGCACAGAACACAAAATACAAGCACAGACATGCAGACGAACACAAAGATAAAAACAGACGTGCAGGGGAACACAAAGATAAGAACAGACGTGCAGGGGAACACAAAGGTAAGAACAGACGTGCAGGGGAACACAAAGGTAAGAACAGACGTGCAGGGGAACACAAAGATAAGAACAGACGTGCAGGGGAACACAAAGATAAGAACAGACGTGCAGGGGGGAACACAAATACAAGAACACACGTGTAGGGGAACACAAGGTCCGTATAACGCCAGGAGGGACGCACCAATACCTTTTTCAGGTAATAAGGGAAGTTGCAATTGTTGTACTGCAATACTGTGATTTATTTCCTCAGACGAAGGTTGAGGTCACGGTGATACTCTAAGATAATTGAGGACTTTCCTTCTTTTCTTTATGTCTTTGTTCCCCTCTCTCTGTTCCACTCTCTCTCTTTCTCTCTCTCTCTCTCTCTCTCTCTCTCTCTCTCTCTCTCTCTCTCTCTCTCTCTCTCTCTCTCTCTCTCTTTCTCTTTCTCTCTCTCTCTCTCTCTCTCTCTCTCTCTCTCTCTCTCTCTCTCTCTCTCTCTCTCTCTCTCTCTCTCTCTCTCTCTCTCTCTCTCTCTCTCTCTTTCTCTCTCTCTCTCTCTCTCTCTCTCTCTCTCTCTCTCTCTCTCTCTCTCTCTCTCTCTCTCTCTCTCTCTCTCTCTCTCTCTTTCTCTCTCTCTCTCTCTCTCTCTCTCTCTCTCTCTCTCTCTCTCTCTCTCTCTCTCTCTCTCTCTCTTTCTCTTTCTCTCTCTCTCTCTGGAGGCCATGCAGTGATGCGCGTATGTGTGTCTGTATTTTACTGTATGCGTACAAGCAAGACAGCATAACTCAGCGGCTGATAATCCATATCAGCCAGGAGCCTGAGGGCGATGGCCGTCACCCCAGGAAATAGGTCTTCAAGGGCGTCTCCAGCACCATCAAACAACTGTGGAAGAGCGTGTCATTTGCGGCTATATAAAGGGTGGGACTTGAGCTCCCTCAGCAGTACCTCTCACATCGTCACAATGGTAAGCATCGCCAACTTCTCCAGCAAAAGCAGCCAGGTCTTATGTACAGTCTTCTATGTGGGCTTCTCTAACACTAATATCGACCTGCTGGACCAAGTTCAGAGAAACAGTGAAGAAATGTTGGCTGAAAATGGAACTAATATGCTGATTAATATCGAGAATTGTTCAAAATAAAATATTGTTCTAAGCCTGCTTAGCATTATGAAGTGAAAAAAAGAGATGCACAAAGAGAGGTAGAGGGGTACAGAGAGACATAGAGATTAATCAAATAAGCATTTGGAATTCAGTTCAAATTATGATATTCAGTGTGTATGATAAAGTGCGTATCACAATTTATGAATTGAATTCCACATGCGCATGTGATAAGAAATGTTTGACTAATAAGGCTGCCGCCTCACGAATTTAGACTAATCAAAAGTTAGTTTTAAACTATTTGGAAGGAACATGTGTATTATTCCTTAAAACAAAGGTAATCTGCCTTAATATCCCGACATTTCAAAATCAATATTTTTGAAATTTGGTTATGTCAATGGTAATGTAAAAAATACTCCCAAATAATATAAACGTTTGCTTCTAAATAACAAACGCACATGAATACCCTGTAAACAAAAGTGTTTTTTCCGTAATTCTTTGCAGAAACAAGTACTGTTCGTAGCTGCGGCTGTGTTGGTCTCCCAGTGTCATGCTGAGCTGGGATATGGGTCTGGTGGCTCCGGAGGTTCTGGAGGGCTTGGATCCTTTGGAGGCGGATTTGGTGGATCTCACGGAGGAGGATTTGGAGGTTCCCATGGTGGTGGTGGTGGATTTGGTGGCTCCTCCGGTGCTCTGCAGGGCGGCTATGCTCCTCCTAGTCCAGCTTACGGAGCTCCACAAGGCACTGCTACAGGCTTCAGCGTCTTCAACCTTGGTGCTCCCATAGGCGGCTACGGTGGTGGCTCCGGGCACGGTCGTGGAGGCTCTGGTGGACTGGGAGGTGGTCTTGGCGCCGGTGGTTCTCTTGGAGGAGGCGGAGGATATGGCGGAGCTGGTTCTCTTGGCGGCTTCGGATCTGCTGGTGGTGTTGGAGGTCTTCACTCTGGTGGTGGCGGTGCTGGGGGCTTTGGTGGCTCCCACGGGGGGCTGGGTGGTCATGGCGTCGTAGGTGATACATATGGACGCTAATTGGCTCACAAATCTCGCTCTCTGACGTTATGACAAAAACTTCAACTGACATACGCTTATCATTTTAAGCACATTAATAATTTATTTAAAATATGTCAAAAGTTGTATTTTCGTGCTTCTAATGTAGTTTAAAGTGATTAAAAATAAATTATTGTATATAGTAATAGCGTCTATACTTCCTATGTTTGATAATATGGTGTTTTAAATATTTTTAAGGCAAATATTTTCAGTGAAGAATGAATATCATAGAAATTTACAGTTTTAAAGGCATACTATTAATATTAAGCTTCATTTCCTATTAGTTTTCAGTTTGTATGTACTCTAGTGATACTTCCATTACGAATTTAGCCCAAGCACTTGGGCTGGACGGTAGAGCGACGGTCTCGCTTTTTGCAGATCAGCGTTCAATCCCCGACCGTCCAAATTATTGGACACCATTCCTTTCCCTGGTCCCATCCCAAATCTTAATTCTCATTCCTTCCAAGTGCTATATAGTCTTATATAGAGGCTTAGTGCTTTCTCCTGATAATTACCTTAATCTTACCTTCCCTATGAATTTATGAAAAAAATAACATCGTCCCTCGGTTCCTATACTAACACTGAACTGAAATGCTAATAACGCCCGCGTCTCATAAATTATCATAACTCATCACACTCATGGGGAAGGGGGGAGGGTGATGAGACTTGTAGAGCTAAGCTGATGGAAGAATTACGGGCTCACCATAGCCCGTGCTACATGAACACTTCGTCCTGAGTAGTTAAATCTGAAACAACAACAACAAATGATGGAAGAACGGACAAACACTTCACGAGGCAGAAACAAATGGGCAAAGTTTCTTTCACCCTGAATGCCCCTGTTACCTAGTAGTAAATAGGTACCTGGGTGTTAGTCAGCTGTCACAGGCTGCTTCCTGGGGGTGGAGGCCTGGTCGAGGACCGGGCCGCGGGGACACTAAAGCCCCGAAATCATCTCAAGAAAACCTCAAGGCAACATAACGCAAGAGGAATGAGAGATGATCCACGATCAACACTAGACTGGTGGTTACACAATATGAGGCACATGTCGAGGTACATAATGTGTTAAATGTCCAATGGAGCTAGCGACCACTGTGCTATTGTGAATGGCTGTTGCTTGGACCAAGTTATCATCTTAGGTATGCTCTTAAGTATATAATTACACTTAGGAATATGAGGGGGGGGGGGTTCACACCGAAATTACAAACGTAGTAACTGCTTGAAGTTGAGGTCATATCTGTAAGAAGGGTGTTGGAAGAAAGAAAATTGGAAAGGAGAGATAATGAAATGTATAACCCACTAATGTGTGGAGCCACGGAGCGGTTCATGCCACGCACGAATTTGATGGACGAGTAAAGTAAGGTAAACACTCAGTTTAATAATCAATGGACGGAAAAGCGACAATAAAGTGTGTGAAATACTCCAAAAATAAATTTCTTAAGGTCTTTACAAAAGGATCTCTGTGGCGACTGAAGTTTCGAGTAGAAAGCTAGCTAGAAGAAACAGTATATGAGGTCAAAGATTACCTGAAGGAACTAGATGGGGCATAACATAAAAGAGCACATTCAATATCACCACAGCTGATGAAAGAGTTTGAATATATATATTTTGCGATCTGATAACTAAAATTGTAAATATAAATCTCGAGACAGGAGATCTTTCAGAATTCGTGCAATGGCAAACGAAGTCCAAATATTACAAAAAAAAATCAACCCGCTCTCGCACAAAACAGCACATATATGACTTATTGCTTATAGTTACTATTTCGCTTATAAATAAGTATGTATGTGACATAGTCCAAGTCATATTTATTTTCAAGGCACTATTCCTCTCAGTTTTATTAAACAATAGAGATTTTATAGAAAATTTAACAATATCCTGAGTTAAGGTACAATTACCGAAAATCCACACAAGCCTGCATATCCTGAGTTACTTTACAATTTATTGAAATATTTTAGTTTTGTTTTATTATTTTTATAAAACGGTAATATCAAATAGGTATAGGTTCAGTATTAATTGTAATATCTTAACATACTGAGAAACTTAGGTTTGGTTCTGGTTTTCTATTCAGCATTTCAAGGTAAACTCAAATATTCACAATCTTGAGGTTATCTTGAGGTTATCTTGAGATGATTTCGGGGCTTAGTGTCCCCGCGGCCCGGTCCTCGACCAGGCCTCCACCCCCAGGAAGCAGCCCGTGACAGCTGACTAACACCCAGGTACCTATTTTACTGCTAGGTAAAAGAAACTTTGCCCATTGTGACATACAATAAATTAGTATGTCACATATGAACTTATTCATAAGCAAGATATTGACTATAAGCAAGGTTGGAAAAAATAAGACAGACAGGAGGCCCTAAATTATAGACCATTGTCTCCTAGTGGTTACCTTGTGTGGATTTCGGTAATGAACGTTCCCGAGGACCAGTCTCTGACCAGGCTTCCTAGTTGATGATCTGGTCAACCAGGCTGTTGGACGCGGCTGCTTGCAGCAGCAGCCTAAAGCTGCAATAATGATTGTCTCTACACGAATATTCTGTGTAAAGTGTTGGAGAATATAATCAGGTGTTAATAATCGAATACCTTGAGAGGATAAACTTTGTAACTTGATATCTCCAAGAAAATCTTCGGAGCAAGGGAGGAGACACGGCTTAAGACACGCATTTGGGAGCTACCTCGGACGCTTTTTCGACCCCCACTCTGTTCCAAAAATGTTTGAACAGAGTGGGGGGTTTTCAAACTTGACCAAATTCTATGATAACGTTCCTAAAATACAACAAAAGCAAGGCTGTTTAGACGGTACCTTTCTAAATTCTCAAAAAACATTCATACTGCTGTTCGCGAAAAGCTGATGTCCAAGTTTTGGACATCAGTTTTTATGATGTCTGATGGACTGACAAGCTTTAATATCTTGGAAAATGCCGAACTGGATAATAATGACAATAATTCATTGTGTTGTGGAACAGGCAGCCAGAGTGTATTCACCTAGTTGTGCTTGTGGGGGTTGAGCTCTGTTCTTTCGGCACGCCTCTCAACTGTCAATCAACTGTTTCTAACTACTACTACTAACTACTTTTTTTCCCCCAACACCACACACACACACACACACACACCAGAAGCAACCCGTGACAGCTGACTAACTCCCTGGTACCTATTTACTGCTAGGTAACAGGGGCATAGGGTGAAAGAAACTCTGCCCATTGTTTCTCGCCGGCGCCCGGGATCGAAACCGGGACCACTGGATCACGTGAACAGCGTGCTGTCCGCTCGGCCACCGGCCTCCATGTATTCATACACGTTAGGCTTATATCGAGGTTCCCCCCCCCCCCATCCCACCAAGGTCGAATTATTGACCCCGCCCAGGATGCAACACCACGACAAGCTAATTCCTGAGTACCTACTTACTGCCAGGTGAACATACGCGTTAGGTGACGGGAAATGAGCCCAATCATTTCTGTCCCGCCCGGGGATTCGAACCCGGAGTTCTTGATTGTGAGTCGAGAATGAACCTGACTGTACTACAAGGACTGTACTACCGGATAAGGGAGTATCTGTGGTATAGAAAACAAAGGGTCCTGTTCAGAGAAAAAGCGTCGAGCTGTAGGGATTTGACAAATTGTGAGATTCCCCAAGGTTCGGTCCTGGGACCACTGCCGTTTCAGTTTTAGGTGACTGACCTACCCATGGAGTGAATTTGCGCATGTCAGTGTTTACAGAACAAAATTGCATAAAACGACAGGAAAAATATTTCACAAACTTCTGGATTGGGCAAACAAATGATTGTAGGAGTTCAACTTACAATCTTGCAATTGTAAGATTGTCTCACGTTCAGTGTGATGAACATGAGGAACTGATAAATGAAACCATAAAAAATTTGCATTAGGCAATTGCACGAATCTGAAATAAGCAGATTTGAGTGAATATAATTCCAGCACTTACACCAGAAACTAACACATAACAGTATGACGTCTGCATGATATGAGAGGCTTGTAAATATTGGAACATGTAAAATCTATATTATGATTATCTAAAGATCACTTATACAAACCATGAGAGACCTGTACCGGCATGAAACCCGCACCTCTGAATGCACAAACTGAAAACTTAAGAAGTGCAATGTTTACAACAAAAAACATTTTGTTTCAAAACTAATAGTGTAAAGTTACGAGACTAGATTAATGAAATTAAATCTTACATCCTATAGTATAAAAGAATCAGAAGGGATATGATCACAACATACACGAAACGGCTTTAAATCTGAGAGAAATTAGAACACAGAATTTATCAAATTAGTGTTGTGGGGGGTAGAAATAGCTACTCTATTCCTTTGAGATGTATTTCTTTCTTGTCTCAATAAATATAATTGAACTTGAACTAATTAGTGTTGTGGAAGCCTCCTCCATCTACATCTTTAAAGTCAGAGTTGACAAAATTCGAACCACAGGATAAATATATTCCAACGTAACATATATGACACGCTATTAATTAGACGCGCCAAGAACTAGACCTCACTTTCCTGTAGTCACTGTTAGATAAACACATCTATGGTGGATGCCGAGATGTGGTTTCCAGTCCTATTAAGAAGCTATACGTCCTCCTACCCCGATGATGGAGATTGAAATGGCTGTCTCGCCATAACAAGGAAGATTGATATTTGTCCTCAACCCACTGTGAAGGAGACTGGTGCCCCTAATCCCAATGAATAGGACTGGAGGAAGGAGGAAAATTAGATCTTCCTCCTACTCATAGGAGGAAAATTAAGTCCTCTTCTACCTTACGAGAGAGAAACATTCCAATACTACGAATGGGACTGGAAACCCTGACCCCTACGTGTGGATAAAGAGCCAGACTTCCACAGGAAAACAGGAAGAGAAAAGTGAAATCACAACATGCGATTATGTCTGCATTTCCACTTTGGTAGGAAAGGGTGGGGGTGGGTGTGGAGCAGGTGGAGTTAGTGTAGGGTGGATGTGGAGCAGGTGGAGCTAGTCTAGGGTGGGTGTGGAGCAGGTGAAGCTAGTGTAGAGTGGGTGTGGAGCAGGTGGAGTTAGTGTAGGGTGGATGTTGAGCAGGTGGAGTTAGTGTAGGGTGGATGTGGAGCAGGTGGAGTTAGTGTAGGGTGGATGTTGAGCAGGTGGAGTTAGTGTAGGGTGGATGTGGAGCAGGTGAAGTTAATGTAGGGTTGGTGTGGAGCAGATGGAGTTAGTGTAGGGAGGATGTAGGGTAGGGAAAGTGGATGTATGGAAGGGAAGGTGGGTGTGTGGAATAGAAGGTGGATGTGTTGAATGGGAGGTGGATGCTGAAGGGGAGATGGATGTGTGGAAGGGGAGGTGGATGTGTAGGGATGGAAAGGTGGATGTGTGAAAGGGGAGGCTGGATGCGTGGAAGGGGAGGTGGATCTGTGAAAGGGGTTACCGTAGAGTGTAATTTGTGTTCCTCAAAGTACATGTGTGCGATTTGTTTTAAAATATTTTTTGTCCATATGTTGAGCACAGGAGTGTTTCTGTGTGAACTCACCTAGTTGTGTTTGCGGTGGTTGAGCTTCGGCTCTTTGTTCCTGCCTCTCAACTGTCAACCAAATGGTGTACAGGTTCCTGAGCCTATTGGGCTCTATCATAACTATATCTGAAACTCCGTATGGAGACTACCTCCACCACGGCACTGCCTAGTGAATTCTATTTGTTTCCATCTGCGTCCCCTTGTACGAGTACCACCCGTGTTAAATAATCTGTCTTTATCAACACTGTTAATTCTCATGGAAATTTTTGTATGTGGTGATCATGTCTTCTCGAAATCTTCTGTCTTCCAGTGAGATGAGGTGCATTACACGCAACCTTTCCTGGAAACTCATACCTCGTAGTTCTGGAAATAGTCAAGTGGCAGATCTATAAACCCTCTCCAACTTCGTTTTATGCTTGACAAGGTACATGCTGGAGCTGCATACTCCACGATTGGTCTGACATATGTGGTATACATTGTTCTAAATGATTCCTTACTCAAATTTCTAAAGACAGTTCTGATGTAAGTCAGCCTTGCATACGCCGCTGATGATATTCTTTTTATGTGGGCTTCAGGAAACAGGTTCAGAGTGATACCAACTCCTAGATCCTTCTCTCTGTCCATATTATGGAGGACCTCGTCTCCCATTTGGTACTTTGCTTGTGCCTATTTACGTGTGTTTGAGCTTATGAATCAGAGAGTATCGTGTATTCTTCCCCAGAAGCTTGGTACAAGAGATGGGTTCCGGAAATGCTTTTCATCAAAAATGCTAATTAAGATTCAGAAAATAACTTTCAGTTATTACTTTAATTTTCCCTGCTCATAAGAAGGAAATATTAAGTAAAATATTAGGTACATTATGCAGAAAGCAGAATCAAATATCTTTGGCTGCACTATCTTTATCTGTATTGTCTGCACCCTATTTGGCTGCACTATCTTTATCTGTATTATCTGCACCCTCTTTAGCTTCACTATCTTTGTCTGCATGTCTTTGGCTGCAATATTTGTATCTGTAATATCTTTAGATGTACTAAGCATATTCTACGAGCAAAATGTACCCTCACATGAATCAGAAAAATGGTGACCACTTTGCAAGAAAGACACAGGAAGTTGATTTATTATATCTGACCACCACTAAACTGTTGAATTGAATTAGTCGTTTAATCTATATTTTCTCTCTCTCTGCTTCACGAAGACCTGCATTATAGGGATTTTCAGATTATTGATCTTAGTTCCATATCATACCTGATGACGGCCTTGGTGCGTGAGAGTGGAGGTCTTGACCCCTGGTTTGGGGTCCTACGTGTGCCACATAC
Source organism: Procambarus clarkii (assembly GCF_040958095.1). NCBI lineage: Eukaryota > Metazoa > Arthropoda > Malacostraca > Decapoda > Cambaridae > Procambarus > Procambarus clarkii. The sequence continues at coordinate 16,801,515 of NC_091155.1, forward strand.
TAGAGGCAAAAATAGCGCCCCCCATTTGAGGGTATATAAGAAGGGAGACTTGCCTCTCCTTCCTGGTAGTAAGTCCCTTAACTCCAAGATGGTAAGCAATTCCACTGTCCGTTGTTGACTTGCGCTAACAAGTGCATGTGCTCCTGATGTTCAGGGGCCAGATTCACGAAAGCACTTACGCAAGCACTTACGAACCTGTCCATCTTTTCTCAATCTTTGGCGGCTTTGTTTCCAAATATTAAACAGTTAATGAGCTCCGAAGCACCAGGAGGCTGTTTATAACAATAACAGCAGTTGATTGGGAGGTTTTCATGCCTGTAAACTGTTTAATAAATGCAACCAAAGGCGTCAACGATTGAGGAAAGATGTACACGTTCGTAAGTGCTTGCGTAACTGCTTTCGTGAATCTGGCCCCTGACTTGTCGTGGGTGACTGTGAAGGCAAAACTTATTTGTAAAGAGTAGCTAAGAAAGGTCTAATGTATAGTAAATATAGATATAGATCACTCATTCTGAAGATGTATTAATATACGAAAGTACTTAAGGAAATTCCTGTTTTAATTTTCCTCCGCGGTCTGACACTGTCACATTTGTAATCACGTGTTTATTTTCGTGATATACACACATAGATATAGATGTTGACCAGACCACTCACTAGAAGATGAAGAGGAGGCGATGTTTCGGTCCGTCCTGGACCATTATCAAGTCGATTGTCCAGGTCCACAACATTGGACCGAAACAATGGATAATGGTCCAGGACGGACCGAAACGTCGTCGTTTCTTAATCTTCTAGTGTGTGTGGTCTGGTTATCATATCTTCAGCCACGTTATTGTGACTCATCGTCTGCATAGATATAGATAAACAGTATGATCAATATCAAATGTGCATTGGTGAATTGTTGCTTAAATTCCTAAGCAAGCCACAGTGAGTATAAATCACTATGAGTGTGAGACAAAGAGAATTGTACACAGTGACGTAGATTTGCTTTCCCACGGCGACCTTGCGTTCGGGAAGGCTTGTCTGTCAAATAATTCTAACCCTGAGGAAATGTCTTTGGCCACGTTTCCAACCCGGAACCTCAATATAGAAGGCTAGTGATGTAATCGCTTGGTCAGCGCTCATGCTATTTTGAACTCAAGTGCATATCACATGTTAAATTGATTTAATTAATATTTTATGGGGGAAAAAGGAGTATATTGGGGAAAATATTTTGGAAAAATGATATGTATAGAGTTAAAATGTTGGAAAATGATTTGAATAAAGTTCTTACGTCTTCCTTGTTGCAGAAGCTTGTAGTAATTGCAGCTGCTTCCTTGCTGGTGTGTCAGTGTCAAGCTGAAGTGGCATACGGGTCTGGCGGCCTCATCGGCTCCGGAGCACTAGGTTCCCTTGGTGATGCTGGACTTGGTGGCTTTGGTGATCCACTTGGTGCTGGACTTGGAGGTGGCCTTAAAGGATCCTTCGGAGCTGGACTTGGAGGTGGGCTCAAAGGTTCCCTTGGTGCTGGACTTGGAGGCTCAGCTGGAGTACTGAAAGGAGGCCATGGCGTTGCGACAGGCTACAGCGTCTTCAACCTTGGTGCTCCCCTGGCGGGCTACGGTGGAGGCTCCGTACTGGGCCATGGTGGACCCCTTGGTCTGGGCGCCAGTGGCCACGGCGCTGGTGGCCATGGAAGAGGTCTGGGCGCCGGTGGCCTCCTTGGTGGCCATGGAAGTGGCCTTGGCGTCGGTGGTGCTCTTGGATTAGGACCTGCAAAGGATTTGGGAGGCTTTCCCGGAGATGTTGGAGGTTCTCTTGGTACCGTGGGTCCGGTGGGTGCTGTCAGCCCTGGAGGCCTGGGTATCATAGGTGGAGGGTATGGTCGCTAACATGTGCTCCACCACCCTTCACTGACAACATTACAGGCACCACAACTCCCACACATATGTTCATATTTTCAAATCGTCATATTTATTATAATATATAAATGTATATAGTTCTTATATATAAACAAATTATTATTTCAACGAATAAAATGTATTTAATAACAATATTATATTCTTCCATAATTGTTGTATAAATCCTCAGTTTCTATAAAGAGAATGCTTGTCTACTCGAGGGCAAATGCTGAGGTTCTCTTCAAACTTTGCAGTGTGACTGGTGATTGGTTGGGGTTGGTCATAGTAGGGTCGAGGGGGGGGGGTAGATTTTCATGGCCTCCCATTTCCATGAAATGGTAAATGATGCCAATTTCCAACCTTGCGAATTACCAGACCTTCCTCATTAAGATTTATTCGGCAAACTGCATTATTTGCTAATGTTTTTCTACTGTTTCTTATTGATAAAGACAGTGTATAATAAAGGTGGTTGTAATAAGAAATGAAGAGTAGTGTAAAACAGAGAAGCTGGTAGAGGATAGGGGAATGTAGTGAAGGATAGGGGGATGGTAGTGAGGGGTTGGGAAGGTAGTGAAGAATAGAGAAGGTAGGGAAGAGGTGGAAAGATTGTGAAGCGTTAAAGAGGTGTTGAAGGGACGGCGGTGGAGGATAGGGAATGTAGCGATAATGATGATACCATATAAGTTTGCTTTTTGGTGCCTGGTTAGTGAAGATCGTTACAATGATACAGGTGGTTGGTAGTTAGAATGATTGTCGTGAAAAATAAAACTCTCCAGCATGACTCGCCTCTCATGCTGCTGGTCACGTGTTCGAGGGCTCTAATATTACTCTTCACAGTATCATGGTTGACAATTTATAAGACTCGGTTGTGGATCACCTAATTATTCAGTGCTCAAGCGGTAGCCCAGGGAAGGCTTAAAGTTCCAGTTTGGGCAGCAGTTTCGTGCCTCTGAAATTCTTCCCAATTGTGGCTAGCTCGTGGCTCAGTCGATAGATCACTAGTCTCTCATGCTGAGATCGCGTATTCGTGGCTCCTATTGCCCTGGCGAATAAAATATTACTATAAAGACATTACATATATATATATCTATATATATAGATATATATATATGTGAGTTTTCAGTTATATATATATATATATATATATATATATATATATATATATATATATATATATATATAAATATATATATGCAAACAAGCCTGAATGGTCCCCAGGACTATATACAACTGAAAACTCACACCCCAGAAGTGACTCGAACCAATACTGCCATGAGCAACGCAACTGGTATGTACAGGGACGCCTTAATCCGCTTGACCATCACGACCGGACATAAGGAAGTGATAGCCTAAGCTATTTGAACCACTTCCCTGCCGGAACTCGGATAGTAATCTTGGGCATAGCATTTTATCAAATCACCTCATTCTTTGGGGCAACACGTGAGGAACACAAATGCAAACAAGCCTGAATGGTCCCCAGGACTATATACAACTGAATATATAGTTGTATATAGTCCTGGGGACTATATATATATATATATATATATATATATATATATATATATATATATATATATATATATATATATATATATATATATATATATATATATATATATATATATATGTCGTACCAAGTAGCCAGAACGCACTTCTCTGCCTACTATGCAATGCCCGATATGCCTAATAGGCCGAGTGATTTTCTTTGTTTTCAATAAATTCTTTTCGATTAGTTTATTTGAATAATTATTATTATATTATATTTGGAACATAAATTATTGACTTAGTTGTGTTAGTTTTTTTTACCGTCACAGACGTGACATCTATATAGTATGTATATAAAAACCTGCTCGGATGCGAATGGAACGTTGTGTGAAATTTTCAAAGCAATCGGTGAAGAACTTTTGGAGATTAGCGTTAATGCAGAAAAGAACATTTCCATTTTTATTTATATAGATGGATTAAATTTGATCAAAATAGACAGAGTGGTGATTAGAGACTTGCAGCATAAATAATATATGAACAAATAGCTATAACTACAACCCCACGAGTAACTACCCTCACAACCCTTACAACACCACGAATAACTACCATCATCTGGCATCAGGTACCTGCGTAAAAATGTCGTCAACGAACATACAGTATATTGTATGTTGACGATATTTTTGCGTAGGTTCCTGATGTCAGATGTCTGCAGCAGCTGAAGGAGGCATTTGAGCGGAATTCTGTGTTGAGTTTCACTTACGAGATGGAGAATAATGGGAAGCTGCCCTTTCTGGATGTAACAGTCACGGATAGGAATGGAGGCTTCCACACTGCAGTCTACACTAAGGAAACAAACATAGGAATGTGCCTCAATGCCAATAGTGACTGCCCAGACAGGTACAAGAGGAGTGTTGTCAATGCTTACGTCGACCATGCTCTCAGCCACAGCTCAGGATGGAAGTAAGTCGATGAAGAACTCTGTAGGGTAAGGCAGGCCCTAGTCAACAAAAGATGTATAAAGAGAGGTGAAACGCCATGCAACCTCTGAAGAGTCAACCAACACAACACTTGTACCCCCTATGAGACTATTTTACAGGAACTTCTTTTCGATGGCTCATAAAACAGAGGAAAGGGTCCTGAAAGATATTGTTGATAGGAACGTTATCCCTATAGACAAAAATTTGAAAATGCAATTGACAATTTACTATAAAACCAAAAAAACGGCCAATCTACTCATGAAAAACTCTCCAGACACCAAGCAGAACGCGTTGACGGAAACCAACGTCGTCTGTGCCTTTAAATGCCCACTTGGGGACTGTAAGCCCCAAAGAACTCAGTATATAGGCAAGACAACAACGTATCTTTCCAGGCGATTAACAATGCATAAACAACAGGGCTCCATCAAGGAACACATAATATCTTCTCAAAACCAGACCATCACCAGAGAAATCTTAACAGACAACACAGAAATCATCAATAGGTAGAGCGATAGTAGGCGTCTCGACATCAGCGAGGCACTACACATCAAAAAGTCAACACCAGCAATCAACAGCCAATTAATGCACAACTATATTCTACCCACTTCAAAACCCCAAACCAATATGGAAGCAACAACAGGAAGTATGGGCCAATAGGCTTTCTGCAGTTACTTCTATTCTTATGTTCTCATATTCAAGTTATACCCATTGTTTCGTGTTCTGTCTTGTGTTTGTCACAAGTTTGTTCACATCACCCAAAACGTTTGTACCATATCACCTCACCCAATAGAGTATAAGTGCGATGAATTTGTGAGTAAATTATGTCTTTGAAAACGTAATAAGCCATTACGAAACGCGTTCAGGCGTGAGACCATAAATAAAAATGAATTTTGGAGAATTGATATTTCCATTACCACCTACAGTGAAGAAAAACATGAGAAATCTTGAGAAGATTCGTGTTAGAATTATTAATCTTACCTTTTCGGTCATATTCAACAACATTAATTCACCTATTTCCTCTCTCCTTCCATATTCTTACTTCCTGCCATCTCCCTTCTCTTTATATTTTATTTTACTGTATTTGATATTTTAAAGGTTAAAAGTTACACGTTGATGAATACTCAATAAATGTATATTAAAAAAAGACTCACCCGGTCACATGCAGACAGGAATATCGCCCAGAATACCTAAAGTTTAAGCATATAGTAAATAACTTTCTCTTAAGCCACCAACAACTATGTTAAAAACAGTTGACGAGAAACTTCCTTGTGAGCTTCAGCGATTTTCGCTATGGACCATAATTTTCTATGTCATGAAATAACTTAACATTAATATGTTTAAATAACTAATAACATTTTTACATTAATATATATAGCTGGTGTTTTGTAGCTCAAGACTCAGCTAAAAGAACCACCGCAATATCCGGTTTATTTCGCCAGACAAAAGCTGCTTCAGTTGTAATTAAAGTCTCTCAAGGACGGGAGGGCAATGGTCGCCACCTCTGGACTGAGGTCCTGTCAAGACTTATGAAACAAAGTCATACAGCCCCCAAAATAGCGAGCCATTTGTGGTATATAAGATGAGACACAGTGGCTCATTGGATAGTGTACCTCACAACATCACAATGGTAAGAACGGTGATGTTTACTGCAGCTTCGAGCCTTTATAACGACATGTGCACGTATTGGGTAGTGAGGGATGAATCTGTTAATAGACTTTCACACTCAGAATTAGATGCAAAGTGCGCAATTTGCAGTGCCGACGAAAAACGCCTTCATGAAGTTACTGAAACAGAATTGCACTATTATGCAACTAACGGGTCCAGCAGAGTGTGTGGGCATACTTAATATGTGCTATGTAGTGTGTAAGACAGAAAATGCGATGGAAAATATAAACTGGAATATGATTTTTCACACATATTTTTCTAGAATAATATAATATTAAATCTAGAATAATATACTTACTGTAAAGCTAATTAAACAATTCAATAATATATACATATATATATTAATATATTTTGCAAATACAATTATAATAGAAAAATATAAATATTGTGATAACACCTCAAAAATAGAATGTGATTTTAACACATCCATAGGTAGACCATTATATACTAATACAATATTTATTTACCAAGCGTTTATAACGAGTAATGCCTTGATAATGATGCTAAATAAAATATTTCTAAGCTTATGTTATTCTTACAAGATTACAGTAATGAACAATGATATACGAGTCTCAATTTAAGACTATTAAAATAGTGAACAGTAGTTGGAAAAGTCTACACATGTAGTTCTGGTGAAGCATGTATTGCGTTAATATATACATCCGTCAGTTATTGTAAGAAGCTATTTATCAATAAAATAGAAAGAACTAAGACCAGTCCAGCTTCTCGACTGATGACCTGGCTTAACCGTTAGGGTGCGGTTAACGTCAACTGACGTTTTTCGCCATTTGAAATAATAAGAATTCAGATTTACTAAAAAATCACTATTTTTACCAACGTTAATTTTACTGCTATTATTACATCAGTATGTATCACGTGTGTATGTATCACGTAGGAATCATGTCAGAATATATCACATGTTAGAATATATCCCATGACAGTATATATCATTTGTCAGTATATATCATGTGTCAGACTATATCACGTGTCAGTATTTATCTCTTATCAGTATATATAATGTCAATATGTATCATCTGTCAATAGGTAACACAAATCAGTATTGCACATGTCAGTATGTATCATCTGTCGGTATTACATACCATTGTGTATCATGTGTCAGTATGTATCACATGTCAGTATATAGCACTTGTCCCTATGTATGATGTGTCAGCAGTTAATACTACCAGTCTTTTGATGTCTATCACATGCTTGGGACATGTGGCTAAATATGTGCCTCGAATCAAGTTGGGATGGTGTATACGGAGGTTGTGTTGAGGCAAGGGACTTCGTGTTGATGAAGTCATGATGACTTTTTTGCCTATTGCCTGCAAAGCACGATGAATAGACCTATTTTGACAATTTTACAAACATCAGTGCATATGATTTTACAATATGGCAAGAACAAATTATTACTCAAAACTGTTTATTTGTTTAGAATGTTCTAAGGTCACTATAAAGTCCAAGGGGTTACCAATGGCCCTTAGTGCTCCAATAGTGATTAGTGCTCACCCGAACCAACCCATTTTGGGCACGTATCTAACAGAAATCAAGGTGGATAGTTGGGTGATGTTAGCCCTAAGCATCTGACCTCGAACAGACAGAGATATGTTTGCTTATAGATATACTAGGGGTGTATGGGGGTAGGGTGGGGGTGGGGGGGTGGTAACCGGCCGTTGCCTAGGTCTTTTATTATTTCTTTTAAAGTAAAATCACAGAAAGTAACGTAACTACGTTACTTTTAAATACCATTTCCCCTGTCCTCCCTTACCATGTCCTCTCTACCCTCCCCCCTTGTCCACTCAACTCTTCCTTCCTCCTTTCCTAACCTTTCCTAACCTCCTTTCCTCTTCTCTCCCTCCCATTCCCTTGCCTCTCTCACCCTCCCACCCTGAGAGCTTAGGGTGGGGGTGTGACAAATAATATTTCATAAAATCTTTTACGTTGGCTTACCTTAACCAGCCTATGTCCGTTCCGTACCCCAGACCATCTCCTCAGCAAAGTTAGGTCATGTTAGTCCCAAGCGTGTGGCCTTCAGATTCGAACAGAAGACACAGACATAAAAATATTTATGCTGTATTGACTACAGGGCGTACCCGGCGTTGCTCGGGTGCGTCTGTTTCTCATTTGTCCGTCTATCTATACAACCATCTATTTATTTATCTATCCATCCATTTATCTATCAACTCATCTATCTCTTCATCTACCCCTCTATTTCTCCATCCATCCGTCAATCCAATTATCTATTCATCCATCTGACAATCTTTTAATCCATCTGTCCATCTATTTATACATCTATCTATCTACATATTCGTCTATCAACCCATCTACCATCTATTCACCCATATACGTACATTTATCTATCCATCTGTCTATTCTTCTGTTCATCTATCTATCCATCTATCCATCCACCTGTGCATCTTTCTATTCGTCTATCCACCCACGTGCTATTTTTTCTATAAATCAATTTGGTTATCCATCTATCTATTCATAAATCCATCTATCAGTCTATCTATCCGCCTACTTATCCAACCCGTTCTCGCACTTGCTTACAGTCAATATTGGCTTATTTAATAAGTGCATATGTGACATACTAATTGATTGTGTATATTTTAGTTTACTTTGAAAAGCTTCATAGAAAACACCGACCTCACCTAACCTTCTTAGTATGTTAAGATAAGCATCTTATTCCTTCTTAATTACAATTATCACTTAACCTATACCGTTGATCAATTCATCTATCTACTGTCTGTCTCTGTTTTTATCTCTTTCCCCTCTTATAACGAAAAATATAATTGTCTAATGTGTGGGAGGTTGCCTGTGAGAGGTGGTAAGTGGTGTGATATAGTAGTAGTAGTAGTAGTAGTAGTAGTAGTAGTAGTAGTAGACATCAATCAGTCTCAGGAGACTATGGAGTTGCGCTCTGGTTGTCGGTCTGGAGTGGCCTCTCCATAACAAAAAACTCCCCATAACAATAAAATAATATTTACCCCTTACTCTGTTAAAGGTTCGAGCCTTTGAGGATGTGGAAGAATCCGCTGTTTTATGCCAGTACGGGCAAATTATTAAAAGCATATTATTTTCGATATTTTTTCCGAGGATCAGTGCATAATGGTGCATATTTCTATAAGAAAATGAAATTATTTTGAAAAGTTTGATTGGTAAATATTTAGATGTGTAGCTGAGGGTAGTTCCAAAAATTGTCGTGGTTGTTGACCAGACCACACACTAGAAATTGAAGGGACGACGACGTTTCGGTCCGTCCTGGACCATTCTCAAGTCAAGGCAATCGACTTGAGAATGGTCCAGGACGGACCGAAACGTCGTCGTCCCTTCAATTTCTAGTGTGTGGTCTGGTCAACATACTTCAGCCACGTTATTGTGACTCATCGCCTGCAATTGTCGTGGTTGTCTGAATGTGGTTCCGGCACGCTGTTCCCTTTTTAATTCTGGCGACCCCGACTAGCCTATGTTCCTCCTGAACCCCAGACCCTTCCCTCTGCAAATTTGTTTGAGGGAATGGCCTTTAATTTTCGAACAAATTGACAGATATTCTCTCCTATAGCTAGCTATACACACCCACTCTGGGAACACTGTTTTTGTGAAAATAAATATTTTGGATATAAATAATTAGCGCTGAATGCTCTTGATTCTCTCTTTTCAGAATCTCATAACCATTGTCGCTGGCACTCTTCTAATCTCCCAGTGCCATGCTGAGCTGGGCTACGATTATAGTGGCCCCGTCAGTGCTGGACTTGGAGGAGGTCATCTCGGCGGCGGACTTGGAGGCGGTCATCTCGGCGTAGGAGGACTTGGAGGCGGTCATCTCGGTGGAGGACTTGGAGGTGGTCTCAAAGGCTCCCTTGGTGCTGGACTTGGAGGCGGTCATTTCGGCGGTGGACTTGGAGGCGGTCATCTAGGCGTAGGAGGACTTGGAGGAGGTCTCAAAGGCTCCCTTGGTGCTGGACTTGGAGGCGGTCATCTCGGTGGAGGACTTGGAGGCGGTCATCTCGGTGGAGGACTTGGAGGTGGCCTCAAAGGTTCCCTTGGTGCTGGACTGGGAGGTGGTCATTTCGGAGGACTTGGAAGTGGTCTTAAAGGTTCCATTGGAGGTGGTCATCTTGTTGGAGGACTTGGAGGCGGTCATCTCGGTGGAGGACTTGGAGGTAGCCTCAAAGGCTCCGTTGGAGGTGGTCATCTTGGAGGTGGGCTCAAAGGTTCCCTTGGTGCTGGACTTGGAGGCTCAGCTGGAGTACTGAAAGGAGGCCATGGCGTTGCGACAGGCTACAGCGTCTTCAACCTTGGTGCTCCCCTGGCGGGCTACGGTGGAGGCTCCGTACTGGGCCATGGTGGACCCCTTGGTGGCCATGGAAGTGGCCTTGGAGTCGGCGGTGCTCTTGGAGGCTACGGTGTTGGCGGTGCTCTCGGAGGCTACGGTGTTGGCGGTTCTCTAGGTTCATTAAGTTATCTTGACGGCAAGGGCACCTATGGTGTTGCTACTGGCGGATACGGGCGGTAAAATATATCAGGATTCCTGCCGTTATCCTAACCGAATGTTAGTGGTATAAAATCAGATCAAATGTGTGCACATGTGTTCTAATCTATACCAGGAGGAGTGAGACGAACTAGTGTGTAATCTGGCCCTAGGGAGAAGTCTCTTCCCCTGATATAAAACCGACAATGATTGATTTCTCTGATATCTGACTGACTTAGGTACTGTAAAGCTTGTATGTTCGTTTCAGATTTGTTTGACAGGTTGAGAATATTTTTATTTATGTTCTTAATGTTATTTTTAATATCAGCAAATAAAAAATTGTATATAAACAGGTTGTTTACCTCTAAATTTAATATTTTATTGATTTTGCACAGAATTTGGATTCCTTGTTTGATTTGGAAATTTATTAACTATTCTCTAGTATGGTTTTATGAGGAATTATATTATTATTGCCCGTCTCGTATAATGTATAATGTTGTTTAATTGTATTTTACAACCTAATTTACTGGTTTTGTGAAAGTTGAAAATTTCTAACACCTAACGTTCATTGTGAATTTTTTTTAGATTTTCTGATTATGATGATACAGATTGAAAACACTTCCGTTGTATGTAATGTGCAAAACGAGATATCTGGTAATGCTATAGACAGTATAGAGAAGCGGTCAGTGCACGTACACTTCAATGAAAGAGTGAGAAAGTGACAGATATTAACTAGAAATTAGAATAGTGGCGGAGAAGTCAGACGATGAAGTCATAACATGTAAAGCCAAGGACCAATCTGAATTATGCTATTGCCCCATAGTGACAGCACACAGATAATAATAAGTGTGCAAAATAATTAAAACAAGCTTTTAGGAAGGATTTTAAGATGGCATCAGACACAAATCCTGACACTCTAGTGGCAGGATTTTATCTGCCACTTGAGTTACGGGTTAACCAATGAGTCATTAGATAAGGTAAGACTTAATGAACTAAAAGCGACCCCCTTAGGAAGTAAATAAACCACTAGATAAACTTGATGTGATAAAAGCAGTAACCCTGACAAGATATTCTTTGTTTCTAATAAATCAGGCCATTTAAAAGCCCTTTGCTTCTAAAAGGAAAATATTAATTTTATCATTGAACAAAAGAAGAGATTCTAGAATTTTCGAAATTTGTTTATGTGGTGGTAATGTACAAGAAATGAGAAAACGGGAACAGCTGTTACATGTCAATCTCTACGACATGATAGGGCAAATTGGATTCTTCACATCGATGCGTTCTGAAAATGGGAAACTAATGAGATGAATCAGAACAGAGGGAGATGATGATTACCTACAATCGGATCTTGACACACCCCAGACATTGTCTGATAAATGGCTACTAGACTTTAACCCAGCCCTTAAAACCATTAAATGTGTTTAAATGGTTGAATGTTTTCACCCTTAAATTAAAGACGTTTAAGGGATGACAGATTCATGCTCCAGCCAAGAAGAAAGATCTGTGATTTAACAACCCCTAAACCTCTGGCTTACATTAGCAAATCATCATTAGCTGAGGATGCTAAATGCTTTTTAACGTCCTTGTATCGTTCAGGAAATGAAACAATTGAGCCTGCCTGTTCCTATAACCAATTTGAGAAAAGGAGTTGAGTATGCAACCCTTCTCTGGAACACTCATCTGAAAAATGTCAAGACAAAACTAGATAACGACATATATATAGCAAGACATAGTAACATCAGATTATATAGATAATTCACAAAGTTGATAAAGGATCAATGTTCAAAACATGGAACAACGTAACGGGATAATAAAGACAAATTAGAGATACAAATGAACCATAGAAATGTTTAAAAAATCAATGTAAGCATTGTAAATATTTGCAACGGATGAAGTTGGTAATGCTAACTCTAGATTCAATTTTACATATAAATACCATAATATAATTGTGGCAACCGAGCCGTTGCATTACACTAAGAATACTCAGGAGGCGGGGGGCCAGGAGCTGAGTCCGTCACAGTGTACATCTAAGTGAGAACACCTAGGTGAGTATACACTGCACACACACATACACACACACACACACACACACACACACACACACACACACACACACACACACACACACACACACACACACACACACACACACACACACACGTTCAACCGCACACACATCAGTTCTCACAAACTCGTCCAAAAAAGGTAAATAAACCTATTAATTAACAATTACTCAAGAGGTCTAAATACTTATTTCCACAAATTCATTCTTAATAAGCTAGTCAATCGTGACGTATGTTTAAACTTACAGACAAAATACCACAATGTTTTTCATAGCGCATTACGTAATCAACTTGCAATGTCGTGGAAAGAACAATTTTGACAGCAGTAAAAGTGATATAAAAGAACTTGCAAAAAGCTCGTGGAAAAAAATGCCAGAAGCATAACATACTATAATTTGGTAATACAGCAATACTTGAAATTATGTCTGTGAACTGTCATACCAGCAGGTCGAGGCTGAAGGGGGGAGGGTGAATGGGGGTGAAGGGAGGGTAGAGAGGGGTAGGGAGAGTGGATGGGGTGAGGGAGGTGTAGGGAGAGTGAATAGGGTGTTAAGGTGAACGTTTGTGAGAAGGACAGGAGGAGTTTTCTGGTCAGCGTTGGCGAGGGAGTGCATGAAGATTCGGGGTGAATGCTGGTGAGAGGTGGAGAGTGAAGGGAAGGGGAGAGGGATGGAATGTGTGAGAGGTTGAGTGCAGTGAGAGGTGGAGTGAGAGTTAATGGAAGAGTGGTGAAAAGTGAGAGTAGGGGTGGATTGACCGAGGGGGGGGGGGAGTTGAGTGAAAGTGAGAGAGTGTAAGAGTGAGTGACGGGAGAGGTAGAGGTGAGTGTAACACTGGAGGAAAGATTGTTAACAATAGTGGCTACAACACTTACAGTAAATAAAACCATACAAATCCATAAATGCAATTTTTATTTGTTTCAAAACAGTAAGAAAATAATTTTACAATAGAGGCAATTGCTACTTATAATATAAAAAAACAATATGGAACATTGACGCACATTACATATACATTAATACGAAAATTTACATTATGAATAACAATTAATCATCTTCAATACACGTAGCCTCCAAATGAGCTCCTGGAGGAACTACCAGACCCGAAGTCGAGAGAGTCACCGGATCCAACGCTACTGAAGGAATCATCGGATCCGTAAGTGCCTTCGGAACCAGCGAAATCGTCGCTGGAGGAAGCGACTAATCCGAGATTTCCGCGAGATCCACCGAACCCGCCACTGCTGGAGGAGCCGGAGGAGTCGTAGCCACCGCTGGATGCGCCGATGTCGCTACCGAAGGAAGCACCAGAGCCATGACCTCCTATTGAAGTCGTGTCAGCACCGCCGAAAGATCCCCCGTCGCTAGTTATGCCTCCACTGCTGAAGGAGTCGACGGAGCTATAAACACCGGTAGAGCCGCCACGAGACCGTCCCCCAAGGGGGCTTCCCTTGGAGCCCTGAAAACCTTGAGTTAGTCCTGCACTGAGAGGAGCACCCAGGCGGAAGTAAGCATACGAGGTTGCAGTACCCTTACCGCTGTCTGTCCTTGCTGCTGAGTACCTGCCCTGGAGCCCTCCACTAGGTCCAAAACTACTCCCAGAACCACCACTAACATGGCCACCACTAACATGGCCGCCACTAGCATGGCCAGCACTAACATGGCCACTACTAGCACGGCCAGCACTAACAGGGCCACCACTAACATGGCCACCACCACTAACATGGCCAGCACTATCAGGGCCAGCACTAACATGGCCAGCATTAACATGGCCACCACCACTAACATGGCCAGCACTAACATGGCCACCACCACTAACATGGCCACCACTAACATGGCCACCACTAACATGGCCACCACTAACATGGCCACCACCACTAACATGGCCACCACTAACATGGCTACCACTAACATGGCCACCACTAATATGTCCACCACTACTAACATGGCCTTCCTGCCCGTGGTGGCCACCACCACTACTGATAAATCCATCCTGTCCACCACTGCCTACAAAACCACTTTGACTACCCCCGTAGGAGTCACCACCAAGATGCCTCCCACCGCCTCCAATGAAGCCACCTAGAGAGCCACTCCCAGCACCGCCATAGGAGTCATCCCCATGTAGTCCACCTCCACCACCTCCACTGGTAAATCCCCCCTGTCCTCCTCCGGCGATTAAGTGGCTCTGAGCACCCACGAAGGAGTCACCACCAAGGTGGCTGCCACCGCCCCCACTGAAGTCTCGCTGATCGTCGCCGTAAGATCCGCCCACAGGAGCGCTGAGGTCTCCGCCGGCCTGAATACCGCCGCTGGAGGCTTCACTGCTGTACTCAGCTCGGCTCTGCCACACCAGCAGCAGCACGCTCAGCGCTCTCAAGGGCTTCTGGGGAAAATATATATAAATTTAACTCGGCCAATAGTTACACATTCATCCAACATCGCCATAGCTTATATTCTATCATGATTAAGAGCATTTGAGCATCACTCACTCACTCACTCACATACACACACACACACACACACACACACACACACACACACACACACACACACACACACACACACACACACAGGAGAGCTTGAGTGGAAAGCGCGCGGGACTCGTAATCCTGTGGCCCGGGTTCGATTCCCGGCGCCGGTGAGGAACAATGGGCAGAGCTTCTTTCACCCTGATTTTTGTGTTTCGGAGAGGCTGCAGGGTCTAAGTAAGGGCAGAAGAACTTCTGGTTGCAATTCTTTTGCCATGTCGTAGCGCAGTCGATTAAGGCAGCTCTCGGACATAGGTTCGAACCCTCGTCACGGTCCTTGTGGATTTGTTCTGTACATTAGTTGATTGAAAGTTGAGAGGCGGGACCAAAGACCCAGAGCTCAACCCACGCAAGCACAACTAGTTGAATACAACTAGGTGAATACACACATTATGAGAAAAATCAAGACAGATGAAGATAGACAGAGACTACAGGATGACCTGGACAAACTGGATGAATGGTCTAGAAAATGGCTGCTAAAGTTCAACTCAGGAAAGTGTAAGGTAATGAAATTAGGCGAAGGGAGCAGGAGGCTGAACACAAGGTACCATCTGGGAGGTGAAATCCTGCAAGAGTCAAATAGAGAGAAAGATCTGGGGGTTTATATCACACCGAACTTGTCACCAGAACTTGTCACATCAAAAGAATATCATCAGCGGCATATACTGGACTAGCCAACATAAGAACTGCCTTTAGAAACTTGTGTAAGGAATCGTTCAGGACCCTGTATACCACTTATGTCAGATCAATCTTGGAATATGCAGCTCCAGCCTGGAGTTCATACCTAGTTAAACACAAGACAAAGTTAGAGAAGATTCAGCAGTATGCAACTAGGCTCGTCCAGGAACTGAGAGGTATGGGCTACGAGGAAAGGCTAAAGGAGCTGAACCTCACGTCCCTGGAAAACAGAAGAGTAAGGGGAGACATGATAACCACCTACAAAATTCTCAGGGGAATTGACAGGGTGGACAAAGACAAACTCTTCAACACGGGAGGGACACGAACAAGGGAACATTGGTAGAAACTTAGTACCCAGATGAGCCACAGAGACGTTAGAAAGAATTTTTTCAGTGTCAGAGTAGTTAACAGGTGGAATACATTAGGCAGTGATGTGGTGGAGGCTGACTCCATACACAGTTTCAAGTGTAGATATGATAGAGCCCAGTAGGCTCAGGAACCTGTACACCAGTTGACTGACAGTTGAGAGGCGGGACCAAAGAGTCAGAGCTCAACCCCCGCAAGCACAACTAGACAAGTACAGCTAGGTGAGCACACACACACACTCAGCCGAAGCACAAAATAAGGGCAGAGTTTCTTTCAACTGACGCAACTGTTCACCACGCAGTACATAGGTACCTAAGAGTTAGACTGCTCCTAACATATTTACCATATATTTCACTCTACCAAAAAGAAAGAAATATGGGGTTAATATGCTAGAAGAAAAATATGTTAGAGGATAAACGTCGGTTAGAAAGGCGGGGTCCAAAAGATCACAGCTTGAACCTGCATAAACACATAGTAAAAAACACACATTGCATTAGGGAGTACCTAAGCAACAGGAAGCAGAGAGTCACTGACGGGTGAGTCCTCAAAATGGCGAGAAATCCCAAGTGGAGTCCCACAGGGTTCTATACTTCGATCTATCATGCTTCTGCAAACGTAAATGATCTTTCAGAGGGTAAAGACTCATTTCTTTCTATATTTTCTGACAATGGTAAAATTATGAGTAGGAATAAGACAGAAGAGGACAGCCAGAACAATATGACCTGAACAAACTGAATGGTCCAACAAATGGCTTCTAAAGTTTAACTGAAGCAAGTGTAAAGTCGTTAAAATAAGCGTAGGGAGCAGTAGGCCGAGCACAGGGGACCATTTGGGAGATGAAATCCTTCGGGAATCAAGAAGAGAGAAAGATGTGGAGGTTGATATCACACCCGACCTGTTCGCTGAAGCCCACATCAAAAGAATATCACCAGCGTCAAAGGCGAGGTTGACGATCATTTGAACTGCCATTAGAAACTTGAATGACTTATGTCAGTATACCACTTATGAAGGAGACCAATCCTGGAGTATGCAGCTATAGCCTGCAGTCCATATTTAGTCAAACACAAGTCGAAGTTAGAAAAAGGTTCAGGGGTATGCCACCTGATTATCCACGAGCTGAGAGGTATGAGCTCAGAGGAAAGACTACAGGAATTAAACCTCTCGTCACTAGAGGACAGAAGAGTTAGAAGATCCATGATTACCACCTACAAAATTATCAAAGGAATTGGCGGTAGATAAAGGAAAACTATTTATCACGGCTGGTACACGAACAAGGGAACACAGGTTGAAACTTAGTTCCAAAATGAGCCACTGACACATTAGAAACTTTGATTTTTACTGTCATAGTTAACAAATAGAATGCACTAAGCAGTGATGTGGTGGAGGAAGACTTCATAAAAAAATTTAAATGTTGATATGATAAAGCCCAATAGGCACCTGTGCTCCAATTTACTGATGGTTGAGAGGCAGGATCAAAGAGCCGAAGCCCAATCCCCACAAGGATAACTCTGGGAGTATACACACACACTGGTTGATACCTGGTTGACGGGGTTCTGGGAGTTCTTCTACTCCCCAAGCCCGGTCCGAGGCCAGGCTCGACTTGTGAGAGTTTGGTCCACTAGGATGTTGCTTGGAGCGGTCCGCAGGCCCACATACCCATCACAGCCCTGGAGCAGCCCGCAGGCCAACATACCCACCACAGCCCGGCTGGTCCGGCACTCCTTGGAGGAATAAATCTAGTTTCCTCTTGAAAACTCACACAAGAAACAGAGCCAGACTCCCAGCACCAGGACCTGAGCAAGGCCATGAACCAAACAATTCCGTCGTCAGTTCTCAAGACAGAAATTAAACTATAATTATGCAAATTATTAAACTGTTAATAATATTAGTAAAAATGTTAATTCAGTTTAAAAAAAAGGTATGTGTTAAATTTGTCCACATGAAAATTCTGAACAATTTCTCAATATTATAATTTGTTTTAAAACAGAGAAACACGGGAAATCAAAGATCCAAAATATCATATCAACGCTGTTCTTTCATGATATCAATTTAACTCAAGGATTGAAAGATAGCCGAGAGGTGAAAAGAGGGTGAGAGAGATTAACGGACGGGTGAGGGAGATTAACGGTGAGGGAGATTAACTTAGGTGTGAGACAGATGAACAGAAGGTAGGGACAGAGATGGACGAAGATAAATAGAGACAGAGAAAAATAAGGGAAGAAAATCAATATAAAAAAGAGAAAAAAAAACAGAGAAAAAGAGTCAAACAAGATACAAGACAACCAAAGTCTCCCTGTCACAGACTTCTCCGTCAAAAGTATAGTCGGTGGCTGCAACTTCGTACTGCAGAGTGAATATTCAAAACAATATTTTTCTTTGTCGACACTCTCGGCTTGAACCGAACTGATGCGTCGCCGCTATGGCGTAGTGACCAGTTACTCTGAGTTATGTCACACAGACGGAACACAGACACTGTGACACAGAAGGAACTCAAGCTTTGCGACACAGAATGAGCGTCAACAGTGCCATTACTCCAAGAATATGAAAGAAATATTGTTACTTTTTCACTTTATAGAGAGGAATGCATTGGCGATTATAGAGCTTATTATTAATAATATCAATCCATGACTCAAATCTCTATATATGTATTGAGGAAATGTTCATTTGAGTTTCTATGGTGAGAGACCTAGCCAATCAATGTAGTATTTGATCTAATTAAATCCTATTATCTTTTACTATTAACAGCAATATATATGAACGGTCAGAAGGAAGAGGACAATTAGTATCCACAAGGTGTGGGAGGCAGGAGGTCCCTACCATGTTGACTGGGTGATATCAACAGGACGAGTGGCCATCCTCGATAGGATTCCTTGTCTTATATACTCCCTGAACCCTTAGAACCCCCCACCCCCATTCTTTCCTTTCCTGCAGTGGTTTACTGGACAAGTTCACGTCCAACGGTGACGTCCAACGGTGACGTCCACACAATCCAGGCATTGCTGAACTGATCACTATCCCCCAGGCAGCTGCTGAAGGTGATGACGACTCGGCAATCAGTATGAGAATTCAACAAATTTATTTAGGGAATATTTCTAAATTGCAATTTCTGTCCATTTCTTCGTATCGGCTGAAATTTACTTTTTCTGTTCTTCTTGATATGATTTTCCCAGATCTCGATGGATTTTTCATGAAGATTTAAATATTTTTTAAAGTATTTATGGTTTTAATTTTGAGCTATGATGATTGGTTCTCTAAATTATGGATTCGTTAGAGAAACCATAAATTTCGTGTTTGGTACTCGTTTGTGGTACCCGTCTGTGGTACCCGTCTGTGGTACCCGTCTGTGATGATCATCTGGCGTATCTTGCCAGGTCAACATGTTGTAGACTTCTGTCAATCGATGAAGTGACAGACAGCACTTTAGCCTGTCAATCGTAGTATCAAAAATTAAAACACCATTCATTTTGAAAACGTTTATTTCATACCAATGTGAATTTCAGTTACGTGCACATATATATGCAGGTAAATATATGTGCACATATATATGCAGGTAAACATATATGTAGCCTATATAGGTCTAGATACAAAAGGCAACATTCGTGACATATATGTTATCTCTAAGGTTCACAGGTTCTCGTTTTTCCCAAACCAGGGTAGGAAACAATTTTCCTTACTCCTGCCTCATTCCCGACTCCTGCCTCCTTACTACTCCTGCCTCATCCCCTTCTCCTGCCTCCTTCCCTACTCCTACCTCTTTCTCTACTACTTCCTCCTTCCCTACTCCCGCCTCCTCCCTTACTCCTGCCTTATCCTGGAGAAGTTAATCAGGATTAGAGTAACGCATCACCTGGGGAGTCTAAACATATAAACAACGGAGCAGCATGGATTTAGAGGGAAAGGTCATACCTAACAAACTTAGTCGAGTTGTATTATACTGTTAACATAACACAGCAGGAAAATTAAAACTGGGTAGACTATATCTTTCTAGATTATCATCCACATGGTACTGTTCCCCTCATGTAATTCTTGTGCACGAAATGGAGACGCAGTCTGGGATTACCAGGAAGACCATAAAATGGGCAAAGGAGCATCTGAAGAACAGAAAACAGAGAGATCACTGTCCAAGAGGATGTGTCGACTTGGTGGGATGAGATAAGTGGGATCCTCCAAGTCTCGGTCTTGGGACCATTACTGTTCATAGAGTTAATTTATGAATATTTCCCCTCACTCTCGAGGGAGTGAGCTTGTACATGTCAATGTTTCCCTTGTGACGTAGAGTTAGAATTCAATCCTGGCAAGTGCAAGGTAATGAAGATGGGAAAGGGAGGAAAGAGACCCGAAGATATTGACTCTAAAAGGAAGAGGCAATCACAGGCATGCGAAAGAAAATGATTTAAGAGTTGATATAAATAAAAAATTGACTCGAAGGACACATACACACAATAACATCGGCAGTATTAGGAAGGCTGCCAAACATCAGAGCGGCATTTAAAACCCAAATTAGGACAAGTTCATTTAATTCAACTCAGCCTTTGTTAGAAGGATTCCGCAGTATGAAGCACCAGCCTGGAATCATCAACTTGTGACGCACAAAACAAAAATTGTAAAAATTGCAGTGGTGCAATTGCAACAATTACAAAAAATTGCAACTGGATTAGTGCCTTAATTAATTAGGAGCACCAAGATACGAGGACAAGTTAAGGGAACTCAGTTTCACGACCCTTGAAAAGAGAAAAAAGAAAGAGGATATAATCACAATATACAAGATCCTGAGGGGTATAGTTCCCTCAGTATCGTATATGTAGCGATCATGGACAAGGAATGAGAGAAATTGCAATGGAAGAAAGAGAAGAAAGCTATTAAAACAAATGAGTCCTATACACAAAAGGACACACGCGAACCTTGTACAGGTAGTCAAGACGTTAAATACACTGAAAGAAGAGGTTGCTTGTAAGTGCTGGAAGCCATCTCCATCCCTCCTTCCATCTCTATCCACAGCTTGAGGGACAGAATCGACTAGGAACTAGATCATCAAGAAAGTTGAAAATAAAGTGCACAAGATAAAATTAAGCTAGCAGGCGGGACATGAAAAGCCAGATCTGGCTTTGCTGTTGTCACAGTTATGAGAGCTGTGATAGGTAAGCTGCAGCAGCTTCACCGTCCCTCGTTACCGTTCACCGTTCACTGTTAACAGTTCATTGTTACCTAATTATCTCTACTCAGCGCGAGCTCTAAATCCCTCTCAGTACCGTCTCAGTGTTATTTGATTCGTGAACTATCTTTGGAAAGTTTCAGTTTCATTTTGTGCATTATTAGGTGTTAAAACTGATGTTAAATACACTCAAGGGTCATTTTCTTTTTTGATCTGTCTCCCTCATAAACTGTACTGCAGTTCTGGCCTCCTCATTTCTCTCATTAAACGTTCCACTTACTTGTGACTCTTGCGCTGATGAGATTTTATCTAGTCTCTTCGCCTCATCTGTGGGTCCATCCTCTGATCCTACCTTTTCTCAATTTTTATCATTGCCTTTTTTTCACTTTCAATTCCTTTTTATATCTTATACGTTGCTGTCATATCATCTCTGATTCGTCTTTCCTCCAACGCGATGACGTTAAATTCTCTCAACTTTTTCATGTAGGAAACTCTAAGACAAGTCTTTCTGAAATTTCAGAAAATTTTCTAGCTTTATTTTGTACTTTGTTAGTTTTATTTTGACTCCAAGTCAAGGCTGCAGACGCACACACTTTGTCCTACGTAGGATGTGTATAAGATTTTGAATGTCTAAATCCTCCAATATTTCCCAGCTATGAGAAGAGTTCAGACGTTATTTTGTTAACCCTCAGGAAGTAAGTAGAGGGAGAAAACGCAAATTATATTTTATTATACAGAAATTGTAATTATTATTATTAACACCTTTATTGACAAAATTAATTACAATTTTGCCTAATCTGAGGATTTCGATTAAGTCTTATTAATTAAAGTGAGGATAATGCTGGTATTCACTGTCACGCAGGACAGAGGGTCATACATAAGACAATAGGTCTAAACTGTAAGCGGAAGTACATATATATCATGGTTACAATCAATGTTTTAATGTATGGATATGTGAAAACAACTTTCAATTATGCACTGCCACACAAGGGCAGGGGGATGGGTTCATAAGTGAAAAATTGTAAGGGATTTGAGGACACATTAGAGATAATATAATGTTTCGTTCGTCCAATTCAAGTTGGAGAGGAATTAGTCAATATTTATAAAAACAAAATGACATTAAGATCACAGGCGTGTATAAGATCTTTAAAGATCACAAGATGTAGCTTTGACTGATTAGTTGCGATTTAAATACTCGACTTTTTTATTAAGAGGTTTGTGCGATATAGACAAAAAGACAATAACATTATACATGCATATAAGTAAAGACCAATCATCACATTCTTGTAACAACTAAAAGAAATACAGGCATCCACTTTTACATATAATAATACAAATATTCGTTTTTCACCATGAAAGTGTGTACTGTATTTGGTGAGTGATTATGTAACAAGAAGAGGACAACCTGACGCTATAATTTCCACACACTGGAGAAGAGGGTCCCTACTTGTCACACTATTATTCATCTGATTTTTGTCTCGTAATTTTCCCCCAATAAGGTAATAATATTCTATTGATTGACGCGCAATATCTCTTTAGTCTTATCTTGTCTTCACCTGGGAAGAAAATAACAAAATTAAGCTCAAACATTTTCTTGACACTATATAATTCGTCCTAATAAAAGGTTAATTTATCACAAAATCTGTTCTTAATAACCACAACAGAAATTCTTGTATTTAACGTGTTTTTACAGCTGCATTTCTATGAGTCAGAGTTACAATAATAATTACATAATAGATCCCAAGCAGTTGAATTCTTCTGAGTTCAGACTGAATTCGTCCCAGGAAATGTGACACATATGACTATCTTTCCTCATTAACATACACAACTATTCTTGTGATGCGAGAAGTGAGAGACCTGGTGAGAGACCGGGCCGCAGGAACCTTAACCCCCGGAGAAGAAGGAGAACTATCAGGGGAAAGCGCCAAGCCATCACGACTATATATAGCACTTGGAAGGGACCGGGATAAGGATTTGGGGTGGGACGGGGGGGGAAGGGGGAGAGGAATGATGCCCAACCACTAGGATGGTCGGGGATTGAACGCCGACTTGCATGAAGCGAGACAGTCGCTCTGCCGTCCATCCCCTTGACCCCTAGAATGAACCCTAAGTAACCGCCAGTAAGGTGCCATTAATACTGAGCCACTCTCTCTCACACACACACACACAGAGACCGCTACACCGAGTCCTCTGTCTGTTCTTTGTGACCGCAGACTGCTCCCCCCAGCTTACGTTCCCTGAGGCACAGTGTGTACGTCCTGGCGGCCACCTTGCCCTCTGTGGGCGTAGAGCAGCACACACACACACACACACACACACACACACACACACACACACACACACACACACACACACACACACACACACACACACACACACACACACACACACACACACACTCACACACTCACACACACACACACACACACACACACACACACACACACACACACACACACACACACACACACACAGTACCTCTCATGAGACTGTTGTTCAAACCCGAGAGGCAGGCGGGGGTGGGAGGTAAGGCCCTAGCATTGATAAGGAACTACCTAACAGGAAGGATCAAGAGAGTTACGGTAAGGGGTTACGGTAAATAGACCGATTCTATTTCTAATATATGTTGACGTCATGTTTATAGGAGTAGAGTTCTACATGTTGATGTTCGCGGATGACGCAAAGTTGATGAGAAGAGTTGTGATAGATGAGGATTGCAGGATCCTCCAAGAAGACCTGAGCAGGTTGCAAAGATGGTCAGAGAAATGGTTACTGGAGTTCAACACGAGTAAATGTAAAGTTTTGGAAATGGGACTAGGTGATAGGAGACCAAAGGGACTGTACACAATGAAGGGAAAATGCCTACTTGTGACGACGCGAGAAAGAGACCTGGGCGTGGACGTAACACCTAATCTATCTCCTGAGGCACATATAAATAGGATAACGACAGCAGCGTACTCTACACTGGCAAAAGTTAGAACATCATTCAGAAACCTAAGTAAGGAGTCATTTATGGCGCTTTACACTGCCTACCTGAGGCCAGTCTAAGAGTATGCTGCCTCATCATGGAGTCCCCACCTGAAGAAGCATATAAGAAAACTGGAAAAGGTTCAGAGGTTTGCAACGAGAATCGTCCCAGAGTTACGAGGGATGGGGTATGAAGAGCGCCTGAAGGAACTGTGCCTTACGACAGTAGGAAATAGAAGGGAGAGGGGGGACATGACAGGAACGTATAAAATACTCAGGGGGATTGAAAGAGTGCACATAGACGAAATGTTCACACGGAATAGTAACAGAACGAGAGGACATGGATGGAAGCTAGAAACTCAAATGAGTCACAGAGATGTTAGGAAGTTTTCTTTTAGCGTGAGAGTAGTTAAAAAATGGAATGCACTTAAGGAACAGGTTGTGGAAGCAAATACTATTATAATTTTAAAACTAGATATGATGGGGAAATAGGACCGTAGTCATTGCTGTAATCAACCGATGGTTCAAAAGGCGGGATCCAAGAGTCAATGCTCGATCCAGCAAACACAAACAGGTAAGTACAAATAGGTGAGTACACACACACACACACAGTGGCTTCAGCCTTGTGCGATGCGCTTGACTGCAAATTGCCAACACACTTCCACTCCCATTCCTCGCCTCCCTTGCTTACCACACTCCACACTACCCTCTTTGTTTTCATATATACAATGTATACACGTGCCGATATATATATATATATATATATATATATATATATATATATATATATATATATATATATATATATATATATATATATATATATATATATATATATATATATATATATGTCGTACCTAGTAGCCAGAACTCACTTCTCAGCCTACTATGCAAGGCCCGATTTGCCTAATAAGCCTAGTTTTCATGAATTAATGTTTTTCGACTACCTAACCTACCTAACCTAACGTTTTCTTCTACCTAACCTAACCTAACCTATAAAGATAGGTTAGGTTAGGTTAGGTAGGGTTGGTTAGGTTCGGTCATATATCTACGTTAATTTTAACTCCAATAAAAAGAAATTGACCTCATACATAATGAAATGGATAGCTCTATCATTTCATAAGAAAAAATTAGAGAAAATATATTAATTCAGGAAAACTTCGCTTATTAGGCAAATCAGGTCTTGCATAGTAGGCCGAGTACGACGTTCTGGCTACTAGGTACAACACACACACACACATATATATATATATGTATATATATATATATATATATATATATATATATATATATATATATATATATATATATATATAATATATATATAATATATATATATATATATATATATATATATATATATATATATATATATATATATTTATATGTATATATATATATATATATATATATATATATATATATATATATATATATATATATATATATATATATATATATATATATATATATATATATATATATATATGTCGTAACTAGTAGCCGCGACCGTACTTCTCAGCCTACTATGCATGGCCCGATTTGCCTAATAAGCCAAGTTTTCGTGAAATAATTGTTTTTCGACTACCTAACCTACCTAACCTAACCTAACCTAACTTTTTCGGCTACCTAACCTAACCTAACCTATAAAGATAGGTTAGGTTAGGTTAGGTAGGGTTGGTTAGGTTCGGTCAAATATCTACGTTAATTTTAACTCCAATAAAAAAAATTGACCTCATACATAATGAAATGGGTACCTTTATCATTTCATAAGAAAAAAATTAGAGAAAATATATTAAATCAGGAAAATTTGGCTTATTAGGCAAATCAGGCCTTGCATAGTAGGCTGAGAAGTGCGTTCTGGCTACTAGGTACGACATATATATATATATATATATATATATATATATATCTTTTTTTTACAGATCCTTTGTTTAGGTTTACACACAGGTTTACAGATCCTGTGTCCTGAGCACTCTCCTTTATGGCAGTGAGTCTTGGACACTCCGCGCCCGTCAGGAAAGACAGCTGAATGCCTACCACATGCGCTGCCTTCGACACATCTTGGACATCACCTGGCTGGACAAGGTGACAGACAACAACGTCTTGGGGAGAGCAAGAATCACCAGCATGTACACAATGCTGAAACAGAGACGAATGCGCTGGCTCAGGCACGTTGTGCGAATGGGCGACGGCAGGATCCCCAAGGATCTCCTGTACGGAGAGCTGATGCAGGGAAAGCGTCCAACAGGCAAGCCCCAGCTACGGTACAAAGACGTATGCAAAAGGGACCTGAAAGCCATGGACGTCGATCTTGCTATATGGGAGACACTGGCTGCAGACCGTTCAGCCTGGAGGCAGTCTGTTCAAAGAGGTCTCTCCAAGTTCGAGGAGTCACTTGCCAAGGAATCGGAGGCAAAGAGACAGAGAAGGAAAGCCGGTAGCCGGGAAGACAGACCAGAATCGGACTTCGTTTGTGCTCGGTGTGGGATGGACTGCCACTCTCGGATTGGCCTCAACAGTCACACCAGACGCTGCACCAGGATTGACAACTAGGGCGCAACTCCATAGTCTCCCGAGACTGAAGGATGCCTACCTATATATCTTTATATATAAAAAGAGAGAGGAGAGAAGAGAGAGAGAGAGAGAGAGAGAGAGAGAGAGAGAGAGAGAGAGAGAGAGAGAGAGAGAGAGAGAGAGAGAGAGAGAGAGAGAGAGAGAGAGAGAGAGAGAGAGAGAGAGAGAGAGAGAGAGAAATGTATATATATATAAATATATATATATATATATATATATATATATATATATATATATATATATATATATATATATATATATACATTTCGTAAGTATACTTTGTATACGTGTTGAATTATACATGGTTCTGCAGTTGATTGGTAATCAACTAGAGAACCGTCAATAAGAACTTTGCTCGTTTCAAGGAATTATCTGTCGTGATTGAAAAACTACTGATCCTAAAATATCTTTTCAGATAAGACGCACTGTACTATGGAGGAAAGCTCCTTAAATCGCTAAGAAAGATATCGCATGAAACAGGTGTAACTAGGAGTTCGATTTAGCACATTCTAGCCACCAATAAATTCCACCCATACAAAGGCCAGTTAGTCCAAGTTAGGCCAGTTAGTTACACGTTGATAATCGTGATCGCTTCATGGAGTATTTACAATGGCTTATGCAGCAAAGACTCACGGAAAACCATATATTCAGTGATGAAGCCTAAACGGTGAATCAACCCACACATAACCCATATTTTGGGCTTATAATAATTCCCTTTGGGTAGAGAACATTCCCGTGCTAACCCGTCTTCCCAACAGAACGTTGCATTTTAACGAATATTCTACCCAAGGCCAAAAATTGTCGTACTAGCAAATGGTAGCTGGTCGCGAAATTGGCATAACGTTCCGTTTTCAGTTGTGGATCCTCCAGTAGATTAGGATAATGACACTCTAATACAACAGTTTATTGACGTTGGGAAGCTTTAGGAGGACGGGCTGCACGCACAACACTAGAGATGTGGAATAGGCTTCTGTGTTTGGAGATACGCTAATTGGTCCATAATTTTTTACCGATACCTTGATGGTTGAGCTATATCCGCATATGCTGTAAAACGTCCTTACTCCTAAATTGGAAGACATATCCTTACGCCATCGAAGAAATTGGTGGATTCAGCAGGATGGGGCTCAGAAACCTTTTGCAATGATTGTTCGCGAATTTGTTCAAGAAACATTTCGAGGGAAATGTATTAGACGACGTGAACCAATTGTGGCCACCAAGATCTTCAGATCTAACACCTCTGGATTCCTTCTTATGACGGCACCTTATAACCTGTAGTTCATAAGAATCATCCAAGAACAACAAAGGAGCCAAAGGACAACATAACAAGAAAATTCGAAGCAATGGAAGTAAATACTTTTATGTTCAGAAATGTTCAAATGTGCTGAGTTAAATGCGTTTGAAAATGTATTGAAGTAAATGGATGACATTTTGAACAAATAATTGTTAAAATAACTGATAATTCATAAATTATATTAGAAAAAAGTCTCGTGATTTTCTTTTGAACTCTGCTTACGAGGCCAGACTTTTGGGACACCCTGTATTTTGATAGATGCATGATAGACACCCTGTATATTGATAGATGCATGATAGACACCCTGTATTTTGATAGATGCATGATAGACACCCTGTATATTGATAGATGCATGATAGACACCCTGTATATTGATAGATGCATGATAGACACCCTGTATTTTGATAGATGCATGATAGACACCCTGTATATTGATAGATGCATGATAGACACCCTGTATATTGATAGATGCATGATAGACACCCTGTATATTGATAGATGCATGATAGACACCCTGTATATTGATAGATGCATGATAGACACCCTGTATATTGATAGATGCATGATAGACACCCTGTATATTGATAGATGCATTTGTATGTGAATATACACACTAATGTAAGTGTGTTTGTGTGTGTACTCACCTAATTGTGCTTGCAGGGGTTGAGCTCTGGCTCTTTCGGCCTGCCTCTCAACTGTAAATTAATCAACTTTTTTTCCACACACACTGGATTCGAACCCCGGCGCCGGCGGAAAACAAATGGGCAGAGCTTCCTTCACCCTGATTGTCAGTAAAACTATTAGTAGTTAGTAACAGTTGATTGATTGACGGTTGATGGGCGGGCCGAATGAGCAGAGCTCAACCCTCGCAAGCACAACTAGGTGAATACACACACACATACCCAGGCAGCAGCCCGTAGCAACTGTCTAACTTACAGGTACCTATTTACTCCTAGGTGAACAGAGGCGTTAGGTGAAAAAAAAACTCTGCCCATTTGATTGTGCCTCGAACGAGAATCAAACCCGACCCTTTAGCGACTTCGACGTCAGACCACTGCCAGGTTGGGCCTGTGTGTGCGTGTGTGTGTGCGCGCGCGCGAACGTGCGTGTACTCGACTAATTGTGCAAACGAAGATTGAGCTTCGCCTCTTAGGTCCAGACCCCCTCAACTCTATCGAATGGTGTATAGGAGTCAGAGTCTGTCTGGCTCTATCATATCTACGTTTGAAACTGTGTATGAAGTCTGTCTTCGCCATATCATTGCTACATCACTATTTGTTAACTACTCTGACACTGAAAACTTCCTTTCTTATGTATCTGTGGCTCATTTGGGTACTAAGTTTCCACCTGTGTCCCCTTGTTCGTGTTCTACCAATGCTAAATATTTTGTCATTGTCCACTCTGTCAATTCCCCTGAGAATTTTGAAGGTGGTTATCATGTCTCCCCTAACTCTTCTGTTTTCCAGGGACGTGATGTTTAGCTCCCGTAGCCTTTCCACGTAGCTCATACCTCTCAGTTCGGGGACTAGTCTGGAGGCACACCTCTGAATCTTCTTCGGCTATGTCTTGTGTTTAACTATGTATGTACTCCAGGGTGAAGCTGCATACTCCAGAATTGGTCTGACATTAGTGGTATTCAAACCTGAACGATTCCTTATACAACTTTCTAAAGGCAGTTCTTATGTTAGCCAGTCTAGCATATGCCGCTTATGATATATTTTTGATGTGGGCCTCTGGGGACAGGTTCGGTGTGATATCAAAAAGATCTTTCTCTCTATTTCACTCTTGCAGGATTTCACCTCCCAGATGGTACCTTGTGTTCAGCCTTCTGCTCCCTTCGCCTAATTTCATTACTTTTCACTTTCCTGAGTTGAACTTTAGTAGCAATTTTCTAGACCATTACACCAGTTTGTCCAGGTCGTCCTGTAGTCTCTGTCTATCTTCATCTTTCTTGATTCTCCTCATAATTTTTGCATCATCGGCAAACATTGAGAGGAATGAGTCTATACCCTCTGCAAGATCATTGACTTGTTATTCTCCGTAGAGAGTGGCACACTTAGAGCTTTTGCACCTTCTTTTAATATCCAAGGTGAGATTCTGTCAGGCCCAACAGCCTTTGTCACATTCAGCTCCAACAGATCCCTTTTGACCTCATCACTGGTGAAGTCAAATTCTTCCATGGCTGCTTGGTTTGCCTCCTCTTCTCTTAGGACAGGGACTTCTCCTTGCTCTATTGTGAAGACTTCCTGGAATCTCTTGATGAGGTCTTCACACATTCTCTGAGTATCTGTTCTCCCCTTTTCTCGGTTTCATCACTTGTTCTTACACTGTTGTTTCCTCCTGATGTGTGTGTGTTTGTGTGTGTGTGTGTGTGTGTGTGTGTGTGTGTGTGTGTGTGTGTGTGTGTGTGTGTGTGTGTGTGTGTGTGTGTGTGTGTGTGTGTGTATGTGTACTAAACTAAGTGTACTCACCTAATTGGGTTTGCGAGGGTATAGCTGTGGCTCTTTGGTCCCGCCTCTAAACCGTATGTGAGTGCGTGTGTGCGTGTATGTATGTGTGTATTTACCTAGTTGTGCTTGCATGGGGTTGAGCTCTGCTTTTTCGGCCCGCCTCTCAACTGTCAGTCAACTGTTACAAACTACTATTTTTTCCACACATTCACACACACACAGGAATTAGCCCGTAACAGCTGTCTAACTCCCAGGTTACTATTTACTCCTAGGTAACAGAGGCATCAGGGTGAAAGATACTCTGCCCATTTTGTTTCTCGCCGGCGCAGGGAATCGAACCCAGGCCACAGGATTACGTGTCCAGCGTGCTATCCACACAGCCACTGACGTGTGTGTGTGTGTGTGTGTGTGTGTGTGTGTGTGTGTGTGTGTGTGTGTGTGTGTGTGTGTGTGTGTGTGTGTGTGTGTGTGTGTATGTGTGTGTGTGTGTGTGTGTATATATGTGTGTGTGCGTGTGTATGTGTCGGTCCAGCTTAGATTCGAATTGCATGTGTCACATATCACTTTCGCTTTTTATTCAATTAAATTCGCAATTTTTCTCATTTCACTGATAAAATAAGCTACTATCGCTACATTACACATTTTTCCCCGTCACAACTCACAGGAAAATGACTGAGACGCCGTCCTTGACTCCTCAGACCCTCACGTTACCTGAGCACAACACTGGGCTCACAACACTGGGCTCACAACACAATCACAACCCGCCAGAATGCACTGAGCCTGACGTCGTCACCACTGGGCTATCAGGCTTGACCTGGATCATTATATGTTATTTATACGAGAAAAATTCCTGCAGTTTTGATACAAACAGGAAAAAATAATTCTACTTAAAAATGTACCATGATGTGGTGCAGGACTTATTTACAGGAGCTTTAGCGAGCTCAAATTTATTCCTATTTTTTACGTTTATTTTCAATAATACGTGATGTAAATAATGCATTTTTCCACCTAATTTATATCGGAGGATGTTTGGTTTTATGTCTCATGATGTTAGGCAGTATAAACTACTTGGAAATGTTAAAATAAGGATAAATATATGTAACCACATATGAATGTCATATGTCAAATGAATGTCAAGTCCTCATTTGTCAAATGACGATTTTCGTCCCTGTTGAGGCTCTCAAGATGAGTTTGATAATGATTTTTGTTACTGTTGTCAAGCATATTATCACACAATGATATGAAATCGGAACTTGTACGAGATCTTCTGGTGTGATCTGCTATCACGCACGAGGAGACCAACTACGACCACCCAAACATGATATATAACTTAAATGTGACCCGAAAACTTACAAAACTCTACAGCCACGTATTCGAGCCTGTAAGATATCGAGGCGTGCAGTCCGTGCTCTCTAGAAATTTATTTCCGCTTCTAAATGCAAAAGCTTAAAGCTTTTCCTGTTACAGTAAGACCATTAAGAAGTACGATAATAATCTTAATTTTCAACACACAAAAAATTTCAGACAGACTGGACAGCGTTAACATTGATCCGCTGAGGAAATGGACTCACTTGTCACGCCGGCTGCGTCCAAGTCATTAGATCTGGCCTCTATAGCGTCACTTTCGCTTCCGGCTCCTGATATCGTCCCGTACTTAGCCGTGTTGCTCGCACTCTAACCGCTCAGCGCACTCTAGTCAGTCGACCTCACTCTATACTTACCCCAAATTCAACCTTTAAAGAAATTTGGCTCATTTTCGAAATCAAATTCCTCTTCCAAGGTGAATTAGACAAAGACATTTTTTTTCTCGCATTCTAGTCTAGTATTAATGTATTTTGGTACGTCTTTCAGAATACATTATATAATACATTAATACATTCTGTTTGATTCATGTAAAAGTTGAGTTTGCATTACCTGTTTGTCCATGGCGAATATTTTTTTTCTTACTAGCTTTACACAAATAGTAATTATAATTAATACACAAATAGGTGGGTACACAAATAGGTGAGTACACACACACACACACACACACACACACACACACACACACACACACACACACACACACACACATCTGGAATCTGTATATTAGTTGAGTGACAGTTGAGAGGCGGGACCAAAGAGGACCAATCGTTGTTACAACCAAGTACACACTTTACTATTGCGTTAAACAGAGGCTACAGTTAAGGATTTGCGCCCAGTAAATCCTCCCCGGCCAGGATACGAACCCATGACAAAGCGCTCGCGGAACGCCAGGCTAGTGTCTTACCACTACACCACGGAGACTAAACTCGAAAAGATTCAGAAGTTTGCTACGATGCTCGTCGCATTTTTTGTGTGTGATGAGGTTTGAAGAGAGACTGAAGGAACTAAACCTGACGACGCTACAAAATGTATAGAAATGATAGATAGAAATGTATAAAATACTCAAGGGGATTGATAAATTACAAAGAGATGAAATCTTGAGGTTATCTTGAGATGATTTCGGGGCTTTTTTAGTGTCCCCGCGGCCCGGTCCTCGACCAGGCCTCCACCCCCAGGAAGCAGCCCGTGACAGCTGACTAACACCCAGGTACCTATTTTACTGCTAGGTAACAGGGGCATAGGGTGAAAGAAACTCTGCCCATTGTTTCTCGCCGGCGCCTGGGATCGAACCCAGGACCACAGGATCACAAGTCCAGCGTGCTGTCCGCTCGGCCGACCGGCTCCCCAAATGCTCAAAATGAATACCAATAAAGCAAAAAGAGCATGGATGGAAGCTTGAGACTCAGTTTAGTCATAGAGATGATAGACAGTTTACTTTTAGTGTAAGAGTAATGGGAAAACGGAATGAACTGAAGGAACAGGTTATAGATGCAAACTTCATTCATAACTTTAAAAGTAGATATTATAGTGTAAGAGGATAGGAGTTTATTCCATTAGACAACCTGCCGCTAGGCAGCTTGTGGAGAGTAGGACCAGAACGTAAATTTTTTTATTTCGAGCTGGATCTGGATTCGGGAATCTGGGAATATCTGGGAGCTAGAGGGAATGGGAATTAGGAGTGGGAATGAATGGGAACGGGAGGCTGCCTCACCTGTAACGCGCCGCTAATGAAGTCTCTCTTCCACTAATGAGGTCTCCCTGACGCTAATGAGGTCTCCTACCGCCACTGTTGGAGATATAATTGACCTTATCTTGCGTTAAGTTCACATGTGTACACAACATGATGGACCCGTCTACCTTTTCTCAAATATTTGTGTTTGTCTATTTATTTTTGAAAGGTTTAGCTCTTGGATCCAGTTCATTCCAGTCACTTTCACGCAATTCTAGCTATCCATTCATAGTCATTTCTTGTAAATCCAGAGTGTGTGTATGTGTGTGTGTGTGTGTGCATTCACCTAGTTGTATTCACCTAGTTGTGTTTGCGGGGGTTGAGCTTTGCTCTTTCGGCCCGCCTCTCAACTGTTTACTAACTACTTTTTTTTCCCCCACATCACACACACACACACACACAGCCCAGGAAGCAGCCCGTGACCGCTGACTAACTCCCAGGTACCTATTTACTGCTAGGTAACAGGGGCATTCAGGGTGAAAGAAACTTTGCCCATTTGTTTCTGCCTCGTGCGGGAATCGAACCCGCGCCACAGAATTAGGAGTCCTGCGCGCTATCCACCAGGCTACGAGGCCCCTTACCCCGACGAGGCCCCCTGTGTGTGTATGTGTGTGTGTGTGTTTGTGCCTACTAATTTGCGACAAATATTCCTGCTTTTCCAGCCAATTCAATTCTCAAAGAGAGTGAGAGTGAGCGTGAAAGTGAGAGTGGGAGTAAAAATAGATGAGTACACACAACCACAAACGTCGTGCAGGAAGATGACGTCAGGAGGACATGACAAGACAAACTGGCCGCCGTCAGTGTTGCCGCCACATACTTGGACGCTGCGGCCTTCCGGTCGCAACACAGACACCATGTGGATAAAAGACCTGGCACGACTAGAACAATTACAAAAATATACAATACATACACACACACACACACACAGACACGCACACACAGGCCTGTTTGTGTGTGTGTGTGTGTGTGTGTGTGTACTTACCTAATTGTGCTTGCGGGGGTTGAGCTTTGGCTCTTTGGTCCCGCCTCTCAGCTGTCAATCAACTGGAGTGTGTACTCACCTAGTTGTACTCACCTAGTTGTGCTTGCGGGGGTTGAGCTCTGGCTCTTTGGTCCCGCCTCTCAACTGTCAATCAACAGGTGTACAGGTTCCTGAGCTTATTGGGCTCTATCATATCTACACTTGAAACTGTGTATGGAGTCAGCCTCCACCACATCACTTCCCAATGCATTCCATTTGTCAACCACTCTGACACTAAAAAAGTTCTTTCTAATATCTCTGTGGCTCATTTGGGCACTCAGTTTCCACCTGTGTCCCCTAGTGCGTGTGCCCCTTGTGTTAAACAGCCTGTCTTTATCAACCCTGTCGATTCCCTTGAGGATCTTGAATGTGGTGATCATGTCCCCCCTTACTCTTCTGTCTTCCAACGAAGTGAGGTTTAATTCCCGTAGTCTCTCCTCGTAGCTCATACCTCTCAGCTCGGGTACTAGTCTGGTGGCAAACCTTTGAACCTTTTCCATTTTAGTCTTATGCTTGACTAGATATGGACTCCATGCTGGTGCCGCTTACTCCAGGATTGGTCTGACATATGTGGTATATAACGTTCTGAAAGATTCCTTACACAAGTTTCTAAAGGCCGTTCTTATGTTAGCCAACCTGGCATATGCTGCTGCTGTTATCCTCTTGATATGAGCTTCAGGGGACAGGTCTGGCGTGATATCAACCCCCAGGTCTTTCTCTCTCTCGGACTCTTGAAGTATTTCATCTCCCAAGTGATACCTTGTATCTGGTCTCCTGCTTCCTACCCCTATCTTCATTACATTACATTTGCTTGGATTAAACTCTAACAGCCATTTGTTCGACCATTCCTGCAGCTTGTCCAGGTCTTCTTGAAGCCTCAAGCTGTCCTCCTCTGTCTTAATCCTTCTCATAATTTTGGCGTCGTCAGAAAACATTGAGAGGAATGAGTCTATATCCTCTGGGAGATCATTTACGTATATCAGAAACAGGATAGGTCCAAGTACAGAGCCCTGTGGGACTCCACTGGTGACTTCACGCCAGTCTGAGGTCTCACCCCTCACTGTAACTCTCTGCTTCCTATTGTTTAGGTACTCCCTTATCCACTGGAGTGCCCTACCAGTTACTCCTGCCTGTTTCTCCAGCTTATGCATCAACCTTTTATGGGGTACTGTGTCAAAGGCTTTCCGACAGTCCAAAAAAATGCAGTCCGCCCACCCTTCTCTTTCTTGTTTAATCTTTGTCACCTGATCGTAGAATTCTATCAATCCTGTAAGGCAAGATTTACCCTCCCTGAACCCATGTTGATGGGTTGTCACAAAGTCTCTTCTCTCCAGATGTGTTACTAGGTTTTTTCTCACAATCTTCTCCATCACCTTGCATGGTATACAAGTTAAGGACACTGGCCTGTAGTTCAGTGCCTCTTGTCTGTCACCCTTTTTGTATATTGGTACTACATTAGCAGTCTTCCATATTTCTGGTAGGTCCCCCGTTTCCAATGACCTACTATACACTATGGAGAGTGGTAGGCAAAGTGCTCCTGCACACTCTTTCAATACCCATGGCGAGATTCCATCTGGCCCAAC
Source organism: Procambarus clarkii (assembly GCF_040958095.1). Classification (NCBI taxonomy): domain Eukaryota; kingdom Metazoa; phylum Arthropoda; class Malacostraca; order Decapoda; family Cambaridae; genus Procambarus; species Procambarus clarkii. The sequence goes on from NC_091155.1 coordinate 16,837,753, forward strand.
AGCTTTTCTCACATCCAGCTCCAATAGGTGCTTTTTGACCTCATCTCTTGTAACTTCGAACCTATCCAAGGTCACTGAGTTTGCTGCCACCTTTTCTAGCGCCGCGACATCACCCTGTTCTATTGTAAAGACCTCCTGGAACCTTTTGTTGAGTTCTTCACACACCTCTTTGTCATTCTGTGTACCTGTCCTCGCCCACCCTAAGTTTCATCACCTGTTCCTTCACTGTTGTCTTCCTCCTGATGTGACTGTGTAGTAGCTTTGGTTCGGTCTTGGCTTTATTAGCTATATCATTTTCATACCTTTTCTCAGCTGCTCTTCTCACACTGACGTACTCGT